>NW_017683417.1:4515-8519 GCF_001879085.1 Nicotiana attenuata
GTTTTAAAGAAAGTAAAGATGAAGAATTACTGGAGAGCGACAAAGCTGAAGTCAATCAACCTGATGATGATGAAGGTTGGACATTAGTGACTCGTCGTAGGCACCACAAAAGGAGCCCGCGAAAAGAATCAATAGAACAACCAACAAGGAAAATGATGGTGAAAAGACCAAGGAGACGGAATCCAGTTAAATATTTGAAGAAAGCAAAAGTGGAGGTGCACCATCCTCAAAAGCCACGACATCCAGTGACCTTGGAGGAGTTCTTACCAAGTTGGTTCCGCACGAAGATTTCCTATGAGGGTATTGAGGCCTCTTGTTGCAACGTGATAAAGGGGAAGAAAAGAGTGATGTCCTACCGTTGGCACTATCTTTGGAAAAGCTCATCGAGTCCACTCCTCAAGAAGTTAATGCTTGTGAGGTAAAAGTCACGTTCATAAATGACGATCTTCTGCTAGGTGACACTCTTCATAACCGCCCATTGTACCTGATTGGCTATATGCGTGATGAAAAGGTAAATCGAATTTTGGTTGATGGAGGATCCTCAGTGAACATTTTGCCAATTCGCACTGTAAAAGAACTTGGTATTCCCATGAACGAACTCTCAGAAAGTCGTGTGATGATCCAAGGATTCAACCAAGGGGGCAAAGAGCCATAGGCGCGATCAGGCTGGAAATCACCATTGAAGATATGCAATCAAGTGCATGGCTACATGTGATCGATGCAAAGACTTCATACAACGTCTTGCTTGGGAGGCCTTGGATACATGAGAACAAAGTGGTTCCATCTACTACCATCAATGTTTGAAATACTATGAGGGTGAAGTCGAGAAGAAGATAGTTGCTGATGATGAGCCATTCACTGAGGCTGAGTCACAGTTCGCCGATGCAAAGTTCTACTTGAAGAACCGCTTTGTGACGGAGATAAAAGCTGATGGTGGCATGAAAAGCAAGGATGACGAGCCCATAACTAAAGGAGCTGAGGTAAGTATTGGTAAAGCCAATGCTGTCACTGAGGAGGTACACGCCAACGTGAATAAATCTTATAAATGGGGTATTGCGTCTTATGGCAAGAAAGTAAGTCATGTGCTCCAATATGTCCCTAAAAGGAAGAAAGACGAGGGCGAATCATCTAATCTCCAAACCAAGACGCTAAAGGAGTTAACTCTTCCGGTAAAACGAATTGAGGCAGTAAAGTTGTCCTTGAAGTCGCTTGCAGGGTTTGTAGCCCAAAATCACTGGCAGAATGTGGCACTCCCTACAAAGCGAACAGATGAAGGTTTTGATCTAAACACTTACAAGCTATTTGCAAAAGCTGGATATAATCCCAATGAGTCGTCAAAGTTAGGGAAGCTCCCATCAGAAGCTGCAACGAGGCAACCACGTGAAGGTTTCGGATACAAGCAACCGTCACCAGTGCGCATCTATAAGAAGGGCGAGCAGCAATTATATCACTGTAGAAGATGAATCGGCCGCTTCTAACAGGCCTTCCGTCTTTGATCGACTTGGAAAATCGCCTGTGAGGACCTCCGTGTTTGAAATATTAGGTTCATTAAAGAAGGGGAACAAGTTCCGGAGAAATTTTCAAGGCATAAGAACACCCGCTTCACCAAAAATTCAGGGGATCTCTAAGGATGTCCAAAGTTTGGTTCCTTCTAGAATGAGGCGACAAACAAAACTTGTGGTTTCATGTGAAGAAGTACTGAAGGTAAAGCCATATACTGTGGTCTACACTAAGGAACGTGACGGGGATGAAGAAAGTGTGGGTTCTTCGTATCATGTTACTGTACAAGTCGAGAATGGTGTTCCATCTCAATAGAGGATAATGCGGAATTGGAGGATATTTCACTGTCTTATCACATATCCTTCAATAATGGGGGCCCTCAAGAAGATGAAAATGCGAAGGATGCTCCACCTGAACTTGAAGAAGGAGTGAAAACGACAGTTGATGCCTTAAAAGAAGTTAACCTTGGTAGCGATGAAGAACCAAGACCCACCTACATAAGTGCTTTACTAAAAGTTGATGAAGAGAGCACTTATATTGAGTTACTCAAGGAGTTCAGGGATGTCTTCGCTTGGAGTTACAAAGAGATGCCTGGCTTGGACCCAAATGTAGCAGTCCATCACCTTGCAGTCAAAATTTGTGCTCGCCCTGTTAAACAAGCTCAAAGGCGCTTTAGGCCGGACTTGGTTCCCTTTATTGAAACCGAAGTTAACAAACTCATCGAAGCTAGATTAATTCGTGAAGTTAAATACCCAACATGGGTTTCAAGTATTGTCCCTGTAAGGAAGAAGAATTGCCAGATTCGAGTATGCGTTGACTTTAGAGATCTCAACAATGCATGTCCGAAAGATTAATTTCCACTTCCTATTCTAGAGCTAATGATCGGTGCTAGTACTGGTTACGAGGCAATGTCTTTCATGGCGGTTTGTCGGGCTATAACCAAATACGCATGGCACCAAAAGATGAAGAGCTTACTGCATTCCGTACCCCAAAGGGTATTTATTGCTACAAGGTAATGCCTTTTGGCTTGAAGAACGCTGGTGCTACTTACCAAAGAGCTATGCAGAATATTTTCGACGATCTTCTCCACAAGAATGTCAAATGCTATGTTGACGACTTGGTGGTAAAATCAAGAGAGAAGGGCAACCACTTGAAGGACTTGAGGATGGTATTTGAGTTGCTCCGGAGGTACCAACTTAGGATGAATCCATTGATACTATACATTGCGACACAAGAAAGGTCCGTTGGAGCACTGTTGGCCCAAGAAAATAGTGAAGGGAAAGAAAACTCTCTTTACTACTTGATCAGGATGATGACATCGAACGAGCTGAATTATTCGCCAATTGAAAAGTTGTGTTTGGCGCTAGTCTTCTCAATTCAAAAGTTGAAGCACTACTTTCAAGCTCATATTGTTTGTCTTGTTTCTAAGGCAAATCCTATCAAGTTCGTGATGTCAAAACCTGTTCTTAGTAATCGACTAGCGAGATGGTACCTCCAATTTCAACAATTTGAGATTTTGTACATCCCTCAAAAGGCTGTAAAAGGACAAGCATTGGCAGACTTCTTGGCAGATCATCTGATACTTGATGACTGGGAGATAACCGACGAACTACCTGATGAGTATGCAATGGTCGTTGAAGTTCAACCTCCATGGAAGATGTACTTTGATGGTGCTGCACATCGTGGAGGAGCTGGTGCTGGCGTAGTATTTGTCACTTCCCAAGGTGAAGTCTTGCTCTACTCCTTCACCTTGACACAACTCTGTTCCAACAATGTTGCTGAGTACCGAGCATTAATACTTGGGCTTGAAATGGTTGTTGATATGAAGCAATTGCAATTGCAAGTCTTTGGAGACTCCAGTTAGTGGTCAATCAGCTTTTAGGTAGTTACGAGGTCAAGAAGCTTGAACTACGCTCATATCATGATTACGCTAAATAATTAATGGGGTGGCTCGGTGATATGACTATTCAGCATGTGCCAAGGAAAGAAAACAAGAAGGCGGATGCTTTAGCTGCCCTAGCTTCATCGTTAACCCTTCCTGATCAAGCGCAAGTTACTGTCTGCCAAAAATGGGTAGTACCGCCGCCAAATGAGGCTGAAGGTGAAGAAAATGAACTCAAGCATCTTATCGCCGTTTCTGAAGTCGAGAAAGAGGAATGGCGAAAACCCATTATCGACTACTTGTGCTATGGGATACTTCTAGAAAATTCGCGGAGAAGAACTGAAATCCGTCGTCGTGCACCTCGTTTCCTTTACTACAAAGATACCCTATACAGAAGATCATTCGAGGGAGTACTCTTGCGATTCTTTGGGGAAGATGAAGCACTCCAAGCTTTGCAAGAAGCGCATTCTGGGGTATGTGGGTCACACCAGTCTGGATCAAAGCTCCACTTCCATATAAAAAGGATGGGATACTATTGGCCAACGATGGTAAACGATTTCTTGGACTACGCTCGAAGATGCAAGGCTTGTCAATTCCATGCGAATTTTATTCATCAACCTCC
>NW_017683418.1:0-4037 GCF_001879085.1 Nicotiana attenuata
CCAAGTTAGAGCACAACAGGTGCGTTCTAACAGAGAATATCGGGCCTCGTATGGAGTGTACTTCTTGCTGAGATAATAGATGGCCTGCTCCTTCCTTCCCGTTTCATCATGCTGCCCCAGGACGCACCCAAAGGCACCATCTAACACTGCTATGTAGAGTAGCAAAGGTCTACCTGGCTCAGGCGGGACTAAGACTGGTGGGGTTGATAGGTATTCCTTGATTCTATCAAAAGCTTTCTGGCAGTCATCAGTCCATTCGGTGGCAGCATCCTTCTTCAACATCTTAAAGATTATCTCACAGATAACTGTAGATTGTGCTATGAACCGGCTGATGTAGTTAAGTCTCTCCAAGAAACTCATTACGTCATTCTTGCTCTTTGGCGGTGGCAATTCTTGAATGTCTTTGATCTTCGATGGATCCAGTTCTATTCCCCGGCGACTCACAATAACCCAAGCAATTTTCCAACAGGAACCCCAAATGCACACTTCGCGGGATTCAACTTTAGGTTGTAACTTCGCAGTCTATTAAAGAATTTCCTCAAATCTTCCATGTGATCTGTGGACTTCTTTGACTTAACGATGACGTTGTCTACATACACCTCGATATCCTTGTGTATCATATCATGAAAAATGGTAGGCATGGCCCTCATGCAGGTGGCCCCTGCGTTCTTAAGGCCAAACGGCATCATCTTGTAGCAGTACATTCCCCACGGTATAATGAAAGCCGTTTTCTCAGCATCTTCTTCATCCATCCAGATCTGATGATACCCAGCGAAACAATCTGCAAATGATTGCAACTCGTACTTGGGGCAATTGTCAATCAGGATATGTATGTTTGGCAAGGGGAAGTCGTCTTTTGGACTGGCCCGGTTGAGATCCCGGTAGTCAACACAGACTCTGACCTTCCCATCCTTCTTCGGTACCGGCACCAATGTTGGCCAACCATATTGGATATTCTACTACCCTGAGAACTTTGGCTTTGACCTGCTTGGTGACTTCTTCCTTGATTTTCAAACTCATATCTAGCTTGAATTTTCTGAGCTTCTGCTTTACTTGTGGACATGTTGGATCAGTTGGCAGTTTGTGTGCCACAATAGATGTACTCAGACCAGTCATGTCGTCGTACGACCAAGCGAATATGTCCTCATATTCTCTTAGAAACTCTGTGTATTCTTTCTTTTCTGATGACGATAATTGAACACTGATTCGTGTGCCTTTGACGTTTTCTGCATCTCCTAGGTTAACAATCTCAGTCTCGTCTAGGTTAGACTTTGGACTGTTTTCAAAATTCTCCACTTCTTTAACGATCTCTTCCGGTATATCATCTTCCTCTGAGTCTATGTCCGTTTGTTGCGTTGTCTCGTTGCATGTCACAGTCATTGGTTCATCAAGATAAGTAATTGTAATGCCCGAGGCTCGCCGGGCTCTGGTCGTTCTGACGGTCCAGTTATTGAGGCATGCTCCTCTGCTTACAGCCTGTATGGAAGGGCCTTCCTCCCCCTCCTCCTCGAAAGTGACACAACATTCCATGTCATCGACTTCCAGGAACAAATTCCTCACTGCTGCCAGTGCTTCCTCTTCTTCTGACCCATAGATAATATCGGCTGGTTGGAAGGTCTGCTCCAAGCGGGGTATTGGCTACTGCAATGGGTAGTAGGGACCGCGCCATGGTGGCGACCATTCATTGAATTCTTTCCAGGTATACTCATACCCCAATCCGAAGGTGGTTCCATGTTTCTTGAGCTTGATGGGCTTAGCGATTCCTTGGAGATTCTTGCAAAGTCCCTTGCCAGGTTCATATCCGCTCCAGTTCGATATGCTTTCAATTTTGTGTTCCCATCACTTATCCTTATTAGCGGCGTTGACTCGCTCGATGTGATGGTAAGTTTCCCTGCCTATCTTTCTTCTGCGTCCGATTGCTGGGATAGTCTGGCGACTGTATATGGGATTGCTACCATCGCCGTGAATGATCACCTCTTAGTGGCTCCACTAAACTTCACTGCCTGATGTAGTGTTGATGGTACAACCCTAGCGGCATGAATCGATGTTCGTCCCAACAACAAATTGTAAGATGTCGGCACGTCTATCACTTGAAAATCAACATCAAACCAAGTAGGCCCCATTTGTAAACACAGGCTAATCTCCCCGATAGTGGACCTTTGGGAACCGTCCTTGATCTCATGCAGCCCCTTTCCTAATGTCCTGAGTGTCACCAACGGACAAATGTTGAGGCTGGACCCTCCGTCAATTAGGATCTTGGTGATAAAATAATCTTCGCATTGCACGATGATGTGCAATGCCTTGTTGTGACTCAAACCTTCTGGTGGCAGCTCATCTTCATGAAAAGTGATCTTATGACTTTCCAATACCTGGCCTACCATGTTAGCCATTTCTCCGCCGATGATGTTACTTGGTACATATGCCTCACTTAGCACTCTTAGCAAGGCATTTTTGTGCGCATCGGAACTCTGTAGCAAAGCAAGGAGAGAAATCTGTGCGGGTGTTTTGTTTAGCTGATCAATGACTGAGTATTCTTAGGCTTGTATCTTTCTCCAGAGATCGTCGGGTCCAGTTTCAGTGATGGTTAGCCGACTAGAGGCCTATTTGCTTGATTCATCCAAATGTTCCGGGGTGTAAACCCTACAGGTTCTTGTCATACCTGTGCTGGAATGGCTTCCCCGAACTTGACATTCCCCTTTCTTCTGGCCTCGGCTGTGTAGTCCCATGGTATAGCCTTTGTATGGAACGGTGCTATGGCTGACATTGCCACTGGAATTGGCGTGTCTATCTTTACCCCGAACGAAGCAGGCCCCTTAGGCGGTAAAACTACAACTTCAAATGGTGTACGTGCGTTTGCTGGTGACATAAACTCAACCTCAATCGGCGCTGGCGTCTTTGCAGAGGGTGGTGCTTCAAACTCGAGTGGTATGGACATGTTTACCTCGACATCCCCAGAAGGCTGAATCTGGACCACAATCGGATTAAGGGTGACTACTGGCTTCTTTGGATCGTCGCCTTCTGTGATTAAACCGATTTATCCCTTGGGGTCCCAGTCATCCTCTATCTCGATCATGTGAACACCTCCGCCCTTGTGGTCTGGCAGAGGGTTATTACGGACATTCGGAGCAGGCTCCTTTGCTACAATGATCTTGTTATCAATCAAAGTTTGGATCTTATCTTTCAGAGAGCGGCATTCATCAATGGTATGTCCTTTCATGCCAGAATGGTATGCACAGGATTTATTTGGATTGACCCACTAAGAAGAGTTTTCAGGAATTATAACAGGGATAGGGGTGACATAACCAACAGCTTTGAGCCTTTTGTATAGCTGGTCAATTGGTTCAGCAATGGCAGTATACTGTTTGGGAGGCCTGCGGTCAAAATTTGGTCGAGGTCTAGGGAAGTTTTGACGTGGGGGAGGTGATTGATAGTGGGATGGTTGGGTGTTGTAGGCTTGGTAAACATGTGTTGGTTGGGAGTATTTGGGTGAAGTGGGCTGATATGCGGGAGGTGGAGATGACTGATAAGTGGGTGGTGGAGTATGGTAAGAGGGTGAGGGTGCTTGGTAATTCGGAGTAGGTTGATATGTGAGTGGAGGCATTGGATAAGTTTGGTATTTGATAGGGGATTTGGTCCTCTGTGCAACCATTACAGCACCTATGTCCCTTTTCTTGGACGTACCACTAGACTGTAAAGCCTTATTGGTAGCTTGCAAGGCTTCAAAGTTCGTAACCATACCACTCTTGATGCCTTCCTCGATCCTTTCTCCTAGCTTGATAATGTCACAAAATTTATGGCCTTCGATCATCATCAGTCTCTCATAATACTGTGGGTCTTGGGCCCGAATGAAGAATTTGTTCATTTGCTCTTCTTCCAAAGCAGGCCTAACCTTAGCATCTTCTGATCTCCATCGAGTAGCATACTCACAGAAGGTCTCTGTGGGTTTCTTCTTCAAGTTTTGAATATAGAACACATCTGGTGCATTCTCTGTGTTGAACCTGAATCTGTCCATAAAATCAGACGCCATGCTTACCCAG
>NW_017683418.1:8065-8519 GCF_001879085.1 Nicotiana attenuata
ACGTCCTACAGTTCGACGTACGTACAGGAAGGTACACGACCTACCGAGACGAGCTCACAGGAGGAGGGGGGGGGCAGAACTTAGGGACTAAGAGAGAGTGCAAGTGCAGAAGTGGAATTCTGAAAGGGGAAAGGAAAGGGAAATAGCTTAAATCAGTACGCATAAGGGTATAGGGAATGGGGAGTTGCAAGAGGCAAAAGCAGGCTGGTGGGCATACCCGGGAATGGGGAGTTGCAAGAGGCAAAAGCAGGTTGGTGGGCATTACCCAGCAATGGGAGATGCTGGCACACCCTCAGGCTTGTTAACACTATTGTTTAGAGGTTAAGATCCCCATAGATCAAACTTAATTCATGGACAACAACTTACATTGCCATGACTCAAGTCATAACTCAAAACATATAGGGGTAATAGGGGAATGGGGGTTCATAACAAACAAACAGAAGGAAATTAGCAT
>NW_017683419.1:0-4692 GCF_001879085.1 Nicotiana attenuata
CGATGTTTCGACCAGTTTTAGGGGATGATTTGTGACTTAGGAGCGCAATCGGAATTGAATTTGGAGGTCCGGTGTAGAATTAGGCTTGAATTGGCTAAGGTTGGGTTTTGGCGAATTCCGGATGTTAGGTGAGATTTTGATCCGAGGGTCGGAATGGAATTCCGAGAGTTGCAGTAGCTCCGTTAGGTGATTTTGGATATGCGTGCAAAGTTTCAGATCATTCGGAGGTGTTAAGGTCGGGTTTTAGATCAAATGCAAGTTTCGGAAGTTTGAGTTTAACTTAGGCTTGAACCGTGGTAATTCGATGATTTTGGTGTTTATGATAGTGTTTTTATGTTACGAGCAAGTTTGAATGAAGTAATAGAACATATCTGTGCATTTGGTTGAGGTCCCGAGGGCCTCGGGGTGAATTCGGGTGGTTAAACGAGAGTTTTGAGGTGTATTGCAGGTCAGATTTTGCTGTCATCTGGTGTTTCCGCTTCTGCAGAAATGGACCGCAGAAGCGGTACCGCAGAAAGCGGGTACATGGTCGCAGAAGCGGTCGTTGGCCGGCTAGGGAAATCCCGCAGAAGCGGAAGGTGGCTCGCACCAGCGGGTCCGCATAAGCGGACAGTGTACCGCAGAAGCGATTTTGAGGGAACCGCAGAAGTGGACTTCGCGACGCATAAGCGAAGTTCGGGTTTCTAAGTGAAGGTCGCAAAAGCGGAAATGTGGCCGTAGAAGTGGTCCCGCATAAGCGAAAGCGGGACCGCAGAAGCGAAAACTGGACTGGGCGACAGAAGGGTTTTAAAATAATATTTCATCTGCAACCCTTTCATATTTTTTCTCCATTGTTGACGTTCCTAAGAGCTTTGAACAAGGAATTTCGAGGGTTTTGACTGAGAATCACTTGGAGGTAAGTTCCTTGGCCTAAATGTTCGAATCTATGGTAGAAATTACGTGTAAATGGTAGAAAATTCATCAAAAACGGGTCAAGCTAGGGCTTGGAAAGCTGTGATGTAAAAATGGAATTTGGAGGGTCAAACGAGCTCCGATTTTGGTAAACTTTATATGCACGGACTCGAGGCGAGATGAGGAATCTGTTGGTGTGATTTTCGGAATTTTTCGAGAAGTGGGCCCGGGGCTCGGGTTTAACCAACTTCGTGAATTTTAGTACTTTTCGAGTATTTTTGATTGGGTTATGTTTCTTTAACCCATATTTATGTATTCGTTGTGATTTTGACTAGATTCGACGCGCGAGGAGGTTGATACGAAAGGAAAAGCCATTGCGGACCATTCTACGGCCGGATAGAGGTGAGTAGTTGGTGTATATGATGGCCTGAGGGTTTGAAACCCCGGCTTATCACATTGTGACGCTATTGTAGGGCGTGACTCGCACCCCATGGCAGGTGCGGGATTGGTTATGACTGGGGATTGAGACTTAGTCCATCCCGAACAAGAATGTTTCTATATTGGCGACTGATACGCACCCTGTATTGAATATATCTGGGCTTATTGCCGTGTTTGGGGCCTTGTGCCGATCTGTAGCATCCTTAGAGGATGAATGTCATTGTGATAGCATGCTTTGTATAATCATTGATCTCAGTCCTGTGTTTAATCACTGTTATGAAACGCTAAGTCACTTTTCCTGAAGTTAAATATCTAAAGTGTATTCTTCTTAATAAATTGGAAATTGGGAAAATAATTGAATCTGTTACGTGACTCATATGCATATTGTGGACTGAGTATGGATGGGGTTGCACGCCGCAGCGAATGGTATGATTATATTGCGCTTGGGCTGAAGGAGCCCCTCCGGAGTCTGTACACACCCTCAGTGAGCGCCGTCGACGTTAAATGGATCGAGCTACGCGCTGTAGCGGTCATGTGCATTGCATTGCATCTTTACATTATACTTGACTGATATATTTTGAGTTGTTTTGCTGTTAGTTCGTAGTTAGGTGTTGGACTGTTAGTTTTAGCTTTACTTTGTGGCATTTCGTGGATTTCTTATCTTCAGACATTTTATATGCTTATTACTCACTGAGTCGGTAGTACTCACCCCTACTCCCTGCACCTTGTGTGCAGATTCAGGTACACCGAAAGCTTAGCTGAGCAGTCTTTGTTTCCCAGAGCTTATCAGAGTTGTTGAGGTAGCTGCTTGACGTTCGCAGGACCTGACTACTCTTCCTATTTCAGTTTTATTTATATATACATTTCCAGACTTGAGTATTTTCGTTCAGATATTGTTATTCAGATTGTTTTAGAGGCTCTAGACTCGTGACCCCAGGTCTTTGGGAGCGTTTTATCAGACTTCGTATTTTTTCTCGGTATTATTCTATTATAAATATTGGATTATTATTCTAAAACAATTATACTCTCTTTAGATTGTCGGTTTAAGGTTTACGGTTAATTTGGGAACGATTGTGGTTTGGCTTGCCTAGGAATGTTGTTGGGCGCCATCACGACCGTGTTTGGGGTCGTGACAAGTTGGTATCAGAGCCTAGGTTACTAGGCCTCGCGAGTCATGAGCCGGTTTAGTAGAGTCTCGCGGATCGGTACGTAGACGTCCGTATCTATCCTCGGGAGGCTACAGAACCTTTAGGAAGCACTTCACTTTCTTGAAATTCAAATCGTGCGGCTTGTTATTATGAAAAACTAAATTCCGTATTCTATTCTCTCGCAGATGGCGAGAACCCGCGCTAACGGACGTGGCGGACGACCACCAGTGCCACCTAGAGGCCGTGGTCGCGGTAGAGGTAGGGCAGCAGGTACAGCACCTGCTGACCCACCAGTTGACCAGGCTCAGGGTCAGATCCCAGCACCAGTTGACCAGGCTCAGGGTCAAATTCCAGTTGTAGATGCTCCAGCAGCACCTGTTCAGGCACCGGCAGTGCCCATCGTGATTCCTGGTCTCCAGGAGGCTTTGGCTCAGATCTTGTCCGTCTGCACTGGCCTGGCTCAAGCGGTTTCAGCTACTACAGCGGCGGCTACTTCTCAGACCGGGGGTGGTCATCAGACCCCCGATGCTCGCACACCCGAGCAGGTTGTTCAGGGCTTACAGACACCTGGGGTAGCTCCAGCTCAGCCAGCTGCACCAGTTGCAGCAGTTGTTCCAGTTGCGCCAGTCGCACCAGCTCCAGCTCATGTGGTTCCAGCTATGCCGGATGACGAGCAGCGTCGGTTGGAGAGGTTCGGTAGGCTTCAGCCCCCGACATTCAGTGGTGTTGAGGGCGAGGATGCCCAGGGTTTTCTGGATAAGTGCCAGCGTATGCTTCGTACTGCGGGTATTCTGGAGTCTAGTGGAGTGGCTTTTACTACCTTCCAGTTCACAGGGCCTGCATTTAATTGGTGGGAGGAGTTCGAGAGGCGTAGGCCTATTGGAGCCGCGCCCCTCACGTGGCAGCAGTTCTCTACGGTATTCTTGGAGAAATATGTACCCCAGTCTCACAGGGAAGAGTTGCGTCGTCAGTTCGAGTGGTTGACTCAGGGAGGTATGACAGTGACTCAGTATGAGTTGAGGTTTACACAGCTAGCTCGGCATGCTACGTGGATGATCCCGACAGATCGCGAGAGGATCAGAAGGTTTGTGGATGTCCTCAACTATCCGATCCGCATATTGATGACTAGAGAAAGGGCTACAGCAGTTACATTTGAGGAGGTAGTTCATGCGGCTCGTCAGATTGAGACAGATCATGTCGGGAGAGTGAGGAGAGGGAGGCTAAGAGGCCTCGAGGTTCAGGTAGTTTCAGTGGTGCTCCGTCTAGGGGCCAGTTCCAGCGCAGCAGAGGTCGTTCCTTCAGACCTCCTCAGTCAGGTCGTTCAGAGTCCAGTGGGGCTTCGTCAGGCCGTGGTCATCAGGGTCATCAGCAGAGCCAGCCTGCACTGAGTGCCCTTCCAGCTCAGAGCTCTGCTCCTGCTTCTTCAGCCCAGGGTTCATCTGCAGCGAGGGGTTCCCATCAGTCCCCTTCTCCAGCTCCAGGTCGTTGCTACGAGTGCGGTGAGTTGGGTCATATGAGGAGACAGTGTCCCCGGTTCCGTAGTAGACAGTCTCAGCAGAGGGATCAGCCCTAATCTTCTGCTCCTGTTTCTTCAGCACCCACTCAGTCAGCTAGGAGTGGGGTCAGGTAGCTAGAGCTCACTCCAGGGGTGAGGACCGTACTGGCGGTGGTCAGGCTCGATTCTATGCTCTTCCAGATAGGAGAGACGCCAGTGCATCAGATGCAGTCATCACAGGTATTATCTCAGTCTGCCACAGGGATGCCTCTGTCTTATTTGATCCCGGATCTACCTACTCCTATGTATCTTCATATTTTGCTCATCATTTGGGTACGACCCGTGGTTGTCTTGCCTTGCCTGTGCATGTATCTACCCCGGTGGGTGATACTGTTATTGTGGATCACGTATATCGATCCTGTCTTGTTACTATTGGGGGTCTGGAGACCCGAGTTGACTTGTTATTATTGGGCATGGTGGATTTCGACGTGATTCTGGGTATGGATTGGTTATCTCCGTACCATGCTATTCTGGACTGTCATGCCAAGGCAGTTACGTTGGCTATTCCGGGTATTCCGAGGATCGAGTGGCGAGGCGTGACTGACTATGTACCCGGCAGGGTGATTCCCTTCCTAAAAGCCCAACGGATGGTTAGGAAGGGTTGTTTGTCGTACTTGGCTTTCGTTAGAGATGTTGGAGCTGAGACTCCTAGTCTTGATT
>NW_017683419.1:6033-8518 GCF_001879085.1 Nicotiana attenuata
TGATCGTGTTTATTGATGATATTCTGGTGTACTCGCATAGCCAGGAGGAGCACGCGCAGCACCTGAGGGTGGTATTACAGAGATTGAGAGAGGAGAAGCTTTATGCGAAGTTCTCTAAGTGTGAATTCTGGCTTAGTACTGTGACTTTTCTGGGACACGTGGTGTCCAGTGATGGTATTCAGGTTGACCCAAAGAAGGTCGAGGTGGTGCAGAGTTGG
Organism: Nicotiana attenuata; assembly: GCF_001879085.1. Taxonomy (NCBI): domain Eukaryota; kingdom Viridiplantae; phylum Streptophyta; class Magnoliopsida; order Solanales; family Solanaceae; genus Nicotiana; species Nicotiana attenuata. The sequence goes on from NW_017683419.1 coordinate 6,252, forward strand.
CCCAGACCGTCCTCAGCTACTGAGATCCGGAGTTTCCTCGGTTTGGCGGGTTATTACCGCAGGTTCGTTCAGGGCTTTTCATCTATTGCTTCGCCTTTAACGAAGTTGACACAGAAGAATGCTCCATTTGTGTGGTCGGATGAATGCGAGGAGAGCTTCCATAAGCTCAAGTCGGCCTTGACCACAGCTCCGGTACTAGTACTGCCATCAGCTTCAGGTCCTTACACGGTGTATTGTGATGCTTCGAGAGATTGTGCGGTTGCATGGGGTCCCAGTTTCTATTATATCAGATAGAGGTACCCAGTTTACTTCTCAGTTCTGGAGAGCATTTCAGCGAGAGTTGGGTTCACAGGTAGAGTTGAGCACAGCATTTCATCCTCAGATGGACGGACAGTCCGAGCGTACTATCCAGATATTGGAGGACATGTTGCGTGCCTGTGTTATTGATTTTGGAGGTTCTTGGGCTGAATTCTTGCCACTTGCAGAGTTTGCTTATAACAACAACAGCTATCAATCCAGCATTCAGATGGCGCTGTATGAAGCCTTATATGGGAGACGGTGTAGATCTCCGGTTGGTTGGTTTGAGCCCAAGGAGGCTAGATTATTGGGGACAGAGTTAGTGCAGGATGCCTTAGAGAAGGTTAAAGTGATCCAGGAGAGACTTCGTACAGCTCAGTCGTGTTAGAAGAGCTATGCGGACCGGAAGGTTCGAGACGTATCTTATGCGGTGGTCGAGAAGGTCTTGTTGAAGGTTTCGCCTATGAAAGGCGTTATGAGGTTTGGAAAGAAAGGAAAGCTGAGTCCAAGGTTCATTGGACCTTTTGAGATACTTAGGAGGATTGGGGAGGTGGCCTATATGCTTGCTTTGCCACCTAGCTTGTCGGGAGTTCATCCGGTGTTCCATGTTTCTATGCTCCGGAAGTATGTCGGGGACCCGTCTCATGTATTAGACTTCAGCACGATCCAGTTGGATGAGGACTTGACCTACGATGTGGAGCCGGTGGCTATTTTGGGTCGTCAGGTTCGAAAGTTGAGATCTAAGGACATAGCTTCAGTGAAGGTACAGTGGAGAGGTCGGCCCGTGGAGGAAGCCACTTGGGAGACCGAGCAGGAGATGCGGAGCAGATATCCTCACTTGTTTGAGACCCCAGGTATGTTTCTTGACCCGCTCGAGGACGAGCGTTTGTTTAAGTTAGGGAGGATGTAACGACCCGACCCGTCGTTACGGGAGTTACCGCCCCGTTTTCCCCGTTTTATGCTTCTATATGTTTCATTATACGTGTTTGGAGAATTTGAAGTAATTCAGATAGAGTTAGGTTAGAAATGAGACAATAAGTCTCTTTATGATAAGGTTAGTTTGGAAAAGTCAACCGAATGTTGACTTATGAGTAAGAAGGCTCGGAATGGATTTCCGATGATTCGGCCAGTTTCGGGAGATGATTTGTGACTTAGGAGCTCAATCGGAACTGAATTTGGAGGTCCGGTGTGAATTAGGCTTGAATTGGCTAAGGCTGAATTTTGGCGAATTCCGGATGGTAGGTGAGATTTTGATCCGAGGGTCGGAATGGAATTCTGAGAGTTGCAGTAGCTCCGTTAGGTGATTTTGGATATGCGTTCAAAGTTTCAGATCATTCGGAGGTGTTTAGGTCGGGTTTTAGATCAAATGCAAGTTTCGGAAGTTTTAGTTTAACTTAGGCTTGAATCCGTGGTAATTCGATGATTTTGATGTTTATAATAGTGTTTTTATGTTACGAGCAAGTTTGAACGAAGTAATAGAACATATCTGTGCATTTGGTTGAGGTCCCGAGGGCCTCGGGGTGATTTCGGGTGGCTAACGGGGAGTTTTGAACATGAAAAGTGCAGCAGAAAATTTCAGAGGAATTTTGCTCTATGCGATCGCGTAGGTCCGGATGCGATCGCGTAGAAGGCCTGGAGGGGGTGCTCAGACTTGCTCTATGCGATCGCATGAGTTGTTCTGCGATCGCATAGATATGGGGGATGGTTCAGTGCGGTCGCGTGGGTGCGTATACGATCGCGTAGTAGGAGGACGCAGTGCTTTGCGATCGCAAGGAGTCTTCTGCGATCGCGTAAGAGGAATTCGAGGGCCTGGATTTTTGGCCTATGCGATCGCAGGGGTAGTGATGCGATCGCATAGGGGTCGCTACAGTAGTCGGACAGAATGTTTTAAAACCCTTTGGTCCGCGACCCACATTATTTTTCCACCATTTTTACTCCGCCAAGAGAGCTTTTTGAGCGATTTGAAGAGG
>NW_017683420.1:0-1219 GCF_001879085.1 Nicotiana attenuata
CAAAGGAATACAGTTCATGTTTTGGCAATCAGGCACCCACTTGGAGAACAAGGGAATACAGTTCAAGTATTGGCAATCAGGTGCCCACCTGGAGAACAAGGGAATACAGTTTAAGTTTTTGCAATCAGGTGCCACCCGGAGAACAAGGGAATACAATTTAAGTTTTGGCAATCAGGCGCCCACCTGGAGAACAAGGGAATACAATTCGAGTTTTTGCTATCAGGCACCCACCTTGAGAACAAGGGAATACAGTTCAAGTTTTTCCAATCAGGCGCCCACCTGGAGAACAAGGGAATATAGTTAAAGTTTTGGCAATCAGGTGTCCACCTGGTGAACAAGAGAAATCAGGCGCCCACCTGGAGAAAAAGGGAATACAGTTAATGTTTTGGCTATTAGGTGCCCACCTGGAGAACAAGGGAATACAGTTCAAGTTTTGGCAATCAGGCGCCCACCTGGAGAACAAGGGAATACAGTTCAAGTTTTGGCGATCAGGCACCGACCTGGAGGACAAGGGAAAATAGTTCGAGTTTCAAGGGAAAGCAGTTCATGTTTCAAAGGAATACAGTTCAAGATTTGGCAATCAGGCACCCACTTGGAGAACAACGGAATACAGTTCAAGTATTGGCAATCAGGTGCCCACTTGGAGAACAAGGGAATACAGTTAAAGTTTTGGCAATCAAGTGCCCACCTGGAACAAGGGAATATGGTTAAAGTTTTGGCAATCAGATGCCCACCTGGAGAACAAGGGAATACAGTTAATGTTTTGGCTATCAGGCGCCCACCTGGAAAATAGGGGGATACAGTTCAAGTTTTGGCAATCAGGCGCCCACCTAGAGAACAAGGGAACACAGTTCAACTTTTGGCAATCAGGCGCCCACCTGGAGAACAAGGGAATACAGTTCAAATTTTGTCAATCAGGCGCCCACCTGGAGAACAAGGGAATTTTTTTCAAGTTTCGGCAATCAGGCACCCACCTGGAGAACAAGGGAATACTGATCAAGTTTTGGCAATCAGGCGCCAACCTGGAGAACAAGGGAATACAATTCATGTTTTGGCAATCAGGCGCTCACCTGGAGAACAAGGGAATACAGTTTGATTTTTGGCAATCAGGCGCCCATCTGGAGAACAAGGGAATACAGTTCGAGTTTTGGCAATCAGGCGCCCATCTGGAGAACAAGGGAATACAGTTCGAGTTTCGGCAATCAGGCGCCCACCTGGA
>NW_017683420.1:2935-3437 GCF_001879085.1 Nicotiana attenuata
GAGTTTTGGCGATCAGGCGCCCACCCGGAGAACAAGGGAAAATAGTTCGAGTTTCAAGGAAAAGCAAATCATGTTTCAAAGGAATACAGTTCAATTTTTGGCAATCAGGCACCCACCCGGAGAACAAGGGAATACAGTTCAAGTTTTGCCAATAGGGTGCCCACTTGGAGAACAAGGGAATATAGTTAAAGTTTTGGCAATCAGGTGCCCACCTGGAGAACAAGGGAATATGTTTAAAGTTTTTGCAATCAGGCGCCCACCTGGAGAACAAGGGAATACAGTTAAAGTTTTGGCAATCAGGCGCCCACCTGGAGTATAGGGGAATTCAGTTCAACTTTTGGCAATCAGGCGCCCACCTGGTGAACAAGGGAACACATTTCAAGTTTTGGCAATCAGGCGCCCATCTGGAGAACAAGGGAATACAGTTCAAGTTTTGGCAATCAGGCGCCGAACCTGGAGAACAAGGAATATGTAATTAGGCATACGTGCCACCTGGAGAACA
>NW_017683420.1:8129-8518 GCF_001879085.1 Nicotiana attenuata
TTTTGGCAATCAGGCGCCCACCTAGAGAACAAGGGAATACAGTTCAAGTTTTGGCAATCAGGCGCCCACCTGGAGAATAAGGGAACACAGTTCATGTTTTGGCAATAAGGCGCCCACCTGGAGAACAAGGGAACACAGTTCAAGTTTTTGCAATCAGGCGCCCACCTGGAGAAAAGGAAATACAGTTAAGGTTTTGGCAATCAGGCCCCACCTGGAGAACAAGGGAATATAGTTAATGTTTTGGCAATCAGGTGTCCACCTGGAGAACAAGGGAATATAGTTAAAGTTCTGGCAATTGGGCGCCCATCTGGAGAACCAGGGAATACAGTTCGAGTTTTGGCGATCAGGCGCCCACCCGGAGAACAAGGGAAAATAGTTCGAGTTTCAAG
>NW_017683421.1:0-247 GCF_001879085.1 Nicotiana attenuata
TTTACCAACATTAGAGCTCCAATCCCTGAGTTGAGATTTTAGACATAGGGCCTCTATTCCTTTTTACCAACATTAGGGCTCCAATCCCTGAGTTGAGATATTAGACATAAGGCCTCCATTCCCTAGTCGCCTTTTTTATTAACATTAGGGCTCCAATCCCTGAGATGAGATTTTAGTCATAGGGACTCCATTCCCTAGTCGTCTTTTTACCAACATTAGGGCTCCAATCCCTGAGTTGAGTTTTTAG
>NW_017683421.1:5231-8515 GCF_001879085.1 Nicotiana attenuata
CATTCCTAGTCGCCTTTTTACCAACATTAGGGCTCCAATCCCTGAGTTGAGTTTTTAGACATAGGGCCCACATTCCCTAGTCGTCTTTTACCAACATTAGGGCTTTTATCCCTGAGTTGAGATTTTAGACATAGGGCCTCCATTCCCTAGTCACCTTTTTTACCAACATTTGGGCTCCAATCCCTGAGTTGAGTTTTTAGACATAGGGCCTCCATTCCCTAGTCGCCTTTTACCAACATTAGGGCTCCAATCCCTGAGTTGAGTTTTTAGACATAGGGCCTCCATTCCCTAGTCGCCTTTTTCCAACATTAGGGCTCCAATCCCTGAGTTGAGTTTTTAGACATAGGGCCTCCATTCCCTAGTCGCCTTTTTCCAACATTAGGGCTCCAATCCCTGAGTTGAGTTTTTAGACATAGGGCCTCCATTCCCTAGTCGCCTTTTTCCAACATTAGGGCTCCAATCCCTGAGTTGAGTTTTTAGACATAGGGCCTCCATTCCCTAGTCGCCTTTTTCCAACATTAGGGCTCCAATCCCTGAGTTGAGTTTTTAGACATAGGGCCTCCATTCCCTAGTCGCCTTTTTCCAACATTAGGGCTCCAATCCCTGAGTTGAGTTTTTAGACATAGGGCCTCCATTCCCTAGTCGCCTTTTTCCAAACTTAGGGCTCCAATCCCTGAGTTGAGTTTTTAGACATAGGGCCTCCATTCCCTAGTCGCCTTTTACCAACATTAGGGCTCCAATCCCTGAGTTGAGTTTTTAGACATAGGGCCTCCATTCCCTAGTCGCCTTTTTCCAACATTAGGGCTCCAATCCCTGAGTTGAGTTTTTAGACATAGGGCCTCCATTCCCTAGTCGCCTTTTTCCAACATTAGGGCTCCAGTCCCTGAGTTGAGTTTTTAGACATAGGGCCTCCATTCCCTAGTCGCCTTTTTCCAACATTAGGGCTCCAATCCCTGAGTTGAGTTTTTAGACATAGGGCCTCCATTCCCTAGTCGCCGTTTACAAACATTAGGGCTCCAATCCCTGAGTTGAGTTTTTAGACATAGGGCCTCCATTCCCTAGTCGCCTCTTTCCAACATTAGGGCTCCAATCCCTGAGTTGAGTTTTTAGACATAGGGCCTCCATTCCCTAGTCGCCTTTTTCCAACATTAGGGCTCCAATCCCTGAGTTGAGTTTTTAGACATAGGGCCTCCATTCCCTAGTCGCCTTTTGCCAACATTAGGGCTCCAATCCCTGAGTTGAGTTTTTAGACATAGGGCCTCCATTCCCTAGTCGCCTTTTTCCAACATTAGGGCTCCAATCCCTGAGTTGAGTTTTTAGACACAGGGCCTCCATTCCCTAGTCGCCTTTTGCCAACATTAGGGCTCCAATCCCTGAGTTGAGTTTTTAGACATAGGGCCTCCATTCCCTAGTTGCCTTTTTCCAACATTAGGGCTCCAATCCCTGAGTTGAGTTTTTAGACATAGGGCCTCCATTCCCTAGTCGCCTTTTTCCAACATTAGGGCTCCAATCCCTGAGTTGAGTTTTTAGACATAGGGCCTCCATTCCCTAGTCGCCTTTTTCCAACATTAGGGCTCCAATCCCTGAGTTGAGTTTTTAGACATAGGGCCTCCATTCCCTAGTCGCCTTTTTCCAACATTAGGGCTCCAATCCCTGAGTTGAGTTTTTAGACATAGGGCCTCCATTCCCTAGTCGCCTTTTTCCAACATTAGGGCTCCAATCCCTGAGTTGAGTTTTTAGACATAGGGCCTCCATTCCCTAGTCGCCTTTTTCCAACATTAGGGCTCCAATCCCTGAGTTGAGTTTTTAGACATAGGGCCTCCATTCCCTAGTCGCCTTTTTCCAACATTAGGGCTCCAATCCCTGAGTTGAGTTTTTAGACATAGGGCCTCCATTCCCTAGTCGCCTTTTTCCAACATTAGGGCTCCAATCCCTGAGTTGAGTTTTTAGACATAGGGCCTCCATTCCCTAGTCGCCTTTTTCCAACATTAGGGCTCCAATCCCTGAGTTGAGTTTTTAGACATAGGGCCTCCATTCCCTAGTCGCCTTTTACCAACATTAGGGCTCCAATCCCTGAGTTGAGTTTTTAGACATAGGGCCTCCATTCCCTAGTCGCCTTTTTCCAACATTAGGGCTCCAATCCCTGAGTTGAGTTTTTAGACATAGGGCCTCCATTCCCTAGTCGCCTTTTTCCAACATTAGGGCTCCAATCCCTGAGTTGAGTTTTTAGACATAGGGCCTCCATTCCCTAGTCGCCTTTTTCCAACATTAGGGCTCCAATCCCTGAGTTGAGTTTTTAGACATAGGGCCTCCATTCCCTAGTCGCCTTTTTCCAACATTAGGGCTCCAATCCCTGAGTTGAGTTTTTAGACATAGGGCCTCCATTCCCTAGTCGCCTTATACCAAGATTTGGGCTCCTATCCCTGAGTTGAGTTTTTAGACATAGGGCCTCCATTCCCTAGTCGCCTTTTTCCAACATTAGGGCTCCAATCCCTGAGTTGAGTTTTTAGACATAGGGCCTCCATTCCCTAGTCGCCTTTTTCCAACATTAGGGCTCCAATCCCTGAGTTGAGTTTTTAGACATAGGGCCTCCATTCCCTAGTCGCCTTTTTCCAACATTAGGGCTCCAATCCCTGAGTTGAGTTTTTAGACATAGGGCCTCCATTCCCTAGTCGCCTTTTTCCAACATTAGGGCTCCAATCCCTGAGTTGAGTTTTTAGACATAGGGCCTCCATTCCCTAGTCGCCTTTTACCAACATTAGGGCTCCAATCCCTGAGTTGAGTTTTTAGACATAGGGCCTACATTCCCTAGTCGCCTTTTTAGCAACATTAGGGCTCCTATCCCTGAGTTCAGTTTTTAGACATAGGGCCTCCATTCCCTTGTCGCCTTTTGCCAACATTAGGGCTCCAATCCCTGAGTTGAGTTTTTAGACATAGGGCCCACATTCCCTAGTCGTCTTTTACCAACATTAGGGCTTTTATCCCTGAGTTGAGATTTTAGACATAGGGCCAGGATCATTTAACTGGTTGCCTAATATTAGTTTATTTTTTATTTTTCACGTGCGGTATTATTCAGTTTTAAATATCTTTTGCTCTGTTTACAGGACATAATAGATTTTTTTTCAAAAAACATGGTCCAAGAGAGTCTAGGAGAAATCTGCAACGCACATGTGGTTCATGCTGACCTCAGTGAATTTGGAGCTTTGGATGAGAAGTGCCTAAAATTGGCAGAGCTTGCTGCTCTAGCCGTTGATTTCCCCAAAACTGGAAAACTTGTGACCATG
>NW_017683422.1:0-8515 GCF_001879085.1 Nicotiana attenuata
AAACCCCCCCCCCCCCCCCCCTCAATCCAATTCAATTAAAAACCAAGCCCAAACCTACCCAGCCTAAACCCTAAAGACTTCTACCCGACCCCAAACCCCTCTAATCTTGGCCCTTGATCACAGAGATCAATGGCCACCATTCATTCTTTCCTTTTTTATTCCAAATGACCCCAAACCCTAATCATTCTTCACACACCAGCCGCCCTTGAATCCCATCTTCTCCGGTTCTGTCTGAGACCAACCCTAACCCTAATCGCCGCCACCTAAACCTATCCCTAATCCCTTCGATTCTTACTTGTTTCATGGGATTCCATGGTTGTTTCAGACCTCTACTGGTCTCCTACTTCTTCAGGTTGTTCGATTTTGCTATCTCATGAAAGAGATCTAAAAGAGATCTAGCCTAGATCTTGTTCGAGACTCTTTAAGAGTCTGCCTATGGTCACCTCCATTTGTGAGTGCTATTATCTTGAGTTTTATGGTTCGAATCTTTGGTTCAAAACCCGATTCTCTTTACCCCACCCCTTTTCCACAAAACCCTAATCTTTTAGGCATGAATCTGTCCAGATCTTTGTAGATCTGGAGTGATTCTGAGTTTGTCAGTGATTTTTCTTTAAAGATCTCTTGTTTCTTTACTGTTAATCGACTCTAAATGTTTTTCAAAATGAGGGTTCCACTTTGTCAGTTTTTGCAAAAAGGCTTTTCTGAAATTTCTTATGTGTTTGATAATCTTTCTTTAATGACTGTGTTCCAGTCTTAGTTGTTTGTTTGTTCGTTGTCCACTTCAACATTTTGCCCGTTATTTTTTGAATAGTTGATTGACTGACTCAGCCGTCTAAGGTTTCATGTTTTGCTGAGATGATTTACCGTATTTTGCCTGCTTTACTTAATTCTGAGATTCCTAATTGACATCCCTTGCCTATTAAGCTTAAATTAGGGGGTGTTTGACCCCAAATTGGTCTCTAGTTACTTATGTTACCTTATTTGTGTGGTTAATTGCTTAATTTATGGTGTTCTGACCCTAATTGGCTGTCAGACTCACTTTTTGCCTTATTTGAAACTCAATCCGAGTTATTTTTGGGTATAACTCCCTGATTTTCTGTCCTGTCAAGCTTGATTGATTGTTTGATTGATTTCTTTGCCTTATTTGCAATGTTGAACCACCTTGCCTTATTTACTTTACACTACTCGACTCCTATAAATATATGACTCTGTTCAAACACACACACACAGACCTAAGGAAAAACACCTCTAAAGACTCTTGCTCTCTACTACTATTTGTCTATTGCACTGTCTAGCCGGCTGAAAGCCAAGGCTAGATCTTGGATCCTATTTTCCTCACTCTCCTACTGCAAATTCCTAACTGGTATGTCTCACTTTATTATTATTCAGACATCTGTATGACTTGGTTTATGTACTTCCTGCTCAACATGATCACTTGCATGTTACTAAATCAGTATGCCTCTTGTTCTCAACATGCCTACTTTCATGTCATTGAATCAGTATGTTTCCCAGATATTAGCATGCCTGCTCTTGACTAAGACCTATGCGGTTTTTCCCTGCCTTCAATATGTCTACATTGTCTGTTTCCAAGACTTGTGTGTGTTCCAGTTCCTAGCATGTCTACTTTCATGTTGTTTGAATCAGTATGTTTCCTTGGTATTAGTATGCCTATTTCTAAGACTTATGTGCTATATGCTAATGCCTTAATCAGCATGCTAACTTACATATGTTTAAACCTAGAGGGTCTTGTTTTCAGCATGTCAACCTGTCTATTTCTATTCACTAGACGTATGTACTGTCCTGCTTACAACATATTTATGTGTCTGCCCCTATGTCATTAGACCTATGATTGTTGTCCTGGTATAGATGTTCATCCCTAATAAACCCATGATTAAATCATGGTATCTATGCCCTCAACTTGCTTGCCTTTATGTGTGACTGATTGATCCAACATTCTACCCTATGATTGGTACAAGGTTGTATGTTCACCTAGTATTAGTTAATGGACCAAGACCATAAGAAACCTTTGTTGAACCAATGGATCTTGTATGTTGTTGATTGAGTTCAAGGCTGAAACTCCTTCTGTTGGCTCTGGGCAATGTGAATTCTTGCTTTGTGACTATGTCGTTGTTCTCAAAATGCTTTTGCTTTTTCTTTTCAGTACTGAACTGTTTTAATCCTTAAATGTTTCCACTTCTGAGTTGTTTTCCCTCTGGAACCTCTGAACTATTTTACCCCTAAATTATTTTCCTTAAACTGCCACTACTCTTTCAAAGCACTCTCACTCCTATTTTTAGAATACCTAGAGTCCTGCCCCTCCAGTTTGAGCACTGCTTAGGAGTCCATGAGACTCCTCTGAACTCTGACACACTGGGGCTGGCCATTCCACACTGCACAATCTGTTGCTCTTTAAGAAAGATGTTGGTGTGAGCATTGCCCGGGGTCCCTGAGGCCTTGGGAACTTTGACACGTTAGGATACCCTCTCTCGGACACTATGGAATATGGTACTTTGGACTGTTTGAAGGCCTGGTTTTTTTCAGGTTTACTTTGGGCCTATCCAGGCTCCCTATAGTATAGTATCATTTATTTCTGTAATTCATTTATGATTGGTTTGTAATAATAATTTCCTTGTAAACAGATATTGGGATATTAGTAAAACTGGGAGGGATTCTTATATATATTTTGTTGGGAACGGGTAGATGCCATGCCTATAGGGTTTAATCAGTTCCTACACTTAGAAACCATGCCTATGAGTTATTGTGACGTTTGTCTGATTATGTGCATTTAGATACCATGCCTATAGGTGCTAAAATCAATCCTACATTTTAGATACCATGCCTATAAGTTTTAAATCAATTTCTGCACTTAGAATTCATGCTAATAGGATTTCAGCATATTTAGCACTTAGAAACCATGCATGTAGGGTTTTAAATCAATCTTGCATTCTAGACACCATGCGTGTAAATTTAAAATCAGTATTTGCATGCCAACAAGGTTTAAATCAGTTTTCTGCATGCAAATAAGGTTTTAAAACTAATTGTTGCATTTAGATGCCATGCTTATAAGTTTTTAAAACCAATTTGTGTATTTAGCTACCATTGTCTATAAGTTTATAATCAAGTCTCTACACCTAGACAGCATGCCTATAGGATCTAATGAACCAAACTGTCTGCTTAAAATTGTTTACTAGTTTATTGTACTTCTGATTAATGGCTAGATACCATGTTCATAGGACATCACTGATACACGCCTAGGCAAGCCTGTAGGGCGACTAAAATCCTGCAAACTGTAAAATTGTGCTTTTGTTATTAGTGAATTGTCCAGATTCAGCAAGCCCTAAAATCAGTAGGCAAACTGATTAGGTCTCTATTGCTTCGCTTTAACACAATGCTTCATATATTCTATTTGTCATGCTCACCTAGATATCCTACTCTAGGACCCTTTGAAATATCTGAAATCTTGCTGTTTGAGACGTGCTATTGTCTGCTTGTGTGAGGAGGTAAAAGTGAGCCTTTAATTGCCCCTTTATGTTAATGTCCTATTTGTTTTTGCTTGTCGCTTAGATTTTCTCCTTTTAAACACCTTAGGAGAGTCTAGAACTATCTTAATTAGAGGTCCTAAACAACTCCAGGGCCATAAGAAAGGGACGGGTAATGCACACATAGAGTACGTTTAATTAGAATCGCTTATGTAACCACTAAGGGGAGGGTAATTGGTAGTAAAGGATATGATGACCTGTGCGCTAATGCTATGTGTAGCACCCCAACTTGGGGAAGATTACCAAGCATTGTACAGAAGTGATCCTCTAGGCTAAAAAACCTAGGACCCCTCTTTACTCCTTGTTTTAAATATAATATCAATTTGTCTAATTTGCTTTATCTGTTTATAAGGCTAATTCACATAATTTGAGTTCGACCGGGACCCACTGTTATGGACCGCGAGGGGTTCCTAACACCTTGACCTCAAGATTATTTCGAGCCCTTACCCAATCTCTGGTAATGCAAACCGGTTTTATGAGTTACTTGCTTTAGGTGCCCTAATGCATCTTAAATCCGTTAGGTGGCGACTCTTGAAATTCCATACACAATTCCCAAAGGAAATGAGTTGTTCCCTATGAATGTCTAAACTCGGACTCCGCAAGGAAGAAGGGGGCGCGACAGCATGGCGACTCTGCTGGGGATATTTTAGGCTCTTACCATAACAAACTTGTTTTTGTGAATTAGTCTTAAGCATGCTCTATTCTGTTAATACATGTGCACCCTTTCCCTTTCCCCTTTACTTGGATTTAATTGCTTATTTCTCAAGCATTTATGATTTCCTTTATCTCCTGAAACTGACTCGTCTCCTTGTTTTCTTTTTCTAACTGTCTTTCAATTATTTAAATACCGCATTTATCATTTTTAACAGCAAGTACTTGACAACATGCTATTTATTGCTTCATAAATCATGCTCAACATCATATTCCACTCGTGCGTAATCAATCCTATAGCAACGCTTGATGAGTGTTTGCACTCTTCATGTATATATTACCCACTAAATGTAGAAAGGCGTATTTGCGGTAAAACTAGTTGATCAGCAGTGCAATCGACGGTTCCGTGCCTTTTCCCCTCAAGTTGTCCGCTTGAGGGTCCCAGTCTAGACCTCTATAAAAACCTTACTCTGAATAATTGTACATGCATCATGGTCAAACCTAGCCGGGTTAATATGTTGTCCACATAATAACCCTTTAAGACAAGCCTTGTCCAAAAGTCCATTGGGTTTTCCATAATCCCAACGGACGCAACCACGATTGTGTGCATTAATTTTGGAGAAATAAGTGCCAATATGCTAATCATTGCTGTATAAATAGTCGAATCTGGATGGGGAAAGGGCCTAACCATATTTGTTTTGCAGAAAATGAGGCACGAGGTCCCCAGGTTCGGCTTGGTCCTTAACATACCACTATTACTAGATTGGTGGAGGGATCTTCCATCAAGCGACCAAAATCATAGGGAAAATGAGGAAGAGAGTCACCGATTGCCAGAATGCAGAAGGAAGCGAAGGAGGACATCTGGCAAGGGCATTCTTACTGTTGAACCTGCGCGAACTGGGGGACCTGATCGACAAGAGCATCCAGCCTGGAGAAGGTCCTTCTGGGACCGAGTAGATTAGGTTTACTTTCTTTTCAAATGTAATAAGGCCAAGTGCCATTAGTGACTTATCTTATTTAGTGTCGTTTTGGGTCGTCTATCTTTACATTAATGAAATGAGGCAATTATTGGCACTGAATTTCTCTAAATTTATTTGTCGCTAGGCCTACCTCGGGCACAACGAGGCTCCAAAATTAGGACGCGAATTTACATTCCCGCAATATGTTGTTCAAATACTGCAAACTTTTCAGAATCCTTACTAACTTGTTTACCTTTTTGTTTTTCTTTATTTTTATTATTCCCATCCCCTAAGGTTGGTTCGCACATACTGGCATCATCAGCATACCTAAAGGTCTTCCACATCCTCCTCTTCCAAGTGATCCTAAAAGCAAAGGAAAAGTCAGAGTAGATGATACAATGCAGTGCAATAGTTGAGGAGGAGGAGGAAGAAGGCCTCACCATTCAGACTGTGGAGAAGGGAATTGTTCTCAGGAATTGGACTGCCATACCATCCCGGGCCCGCCGAGTCCCTGGGTAGCTTGGCATTTAGCCTAAATTTATTTCTACAGCCATACTAGGCATTTCAGATGTTTTCAGTAATTTTGTTTTAAAGATGCATTCTGTTTAAAAATAATTGCTCGATTCATCAAGCCGTACTTGTTTTGGATATCTTGAATTTTTAAACAACGCATTGTTATTTATTATTCATTATTATCTTTCACATTATTCTTTCTACAGCGTTATTATTACTTTTCCTGATGAACTGATGGCTGTGACATGTAATGAGACAACGCAACATAAGGATAGTGACTCAGAAGAAAAAGATGAAATACCTAAGGAAATTGTCAGAGAGGTTGAGAACTTTAAAAATAAGCCTAAGTCCAACCTGGACGAAACCGAAGTCGTAAATTTGGGAGACGCCGAGATCGTCAAGGAAAGCGTTCACTTATCACCGACAGAGAAGGAGGAGTACATTCGTTTCTTGAAAGAATATGAGGATATCTTTGCATGGTCATATGATGACATAACCGGTCTGAGCACATCCATAGTGGCTCACAAGTTGCCTACCAACCCAATGTGTCTGTCAGTAAAGTAGAAACTCAGAAAGTTCAAACCAAACATGAGCATGAGAATCAAGGAGGAAGTCACTAAGCAAATCAAAGCCAAAGTCCTCAAGGTAGTTGAGTACCCGACCTGGTTAGCCAACATTGTACCAGTTCCTAAGAAAGATGGGAAAGTTAGAGTATATGTTGACTATCGAGATTTAAACAGAGCAAAGGACGACTTTCCACTGCCAATCATACACATCCTGATCGACAATTGCGCCAAGCATGAACTCCAATCCTTTGTAGATTTCTTCGCGGGTTATCACCAGATCTGGATGGATGAAGAAGACACAGAGAAAACAGCTTTCACCATGCCATGGGGGTATACTGCTACAAGATGATGCCATTCGGTCTAAAGAATGCTGGGGCTACTTACATGAGAGCTATGACGACCATCTTCCATGACATGATACACAAGGAAATAGAGGTGTATGTTGACGACGTCATCATCAAATCCAAGAGGGTCGCAGATCACATAACGGATTTGAGAAAGTTCTTTGACAGGCTAAGGAGGTAAAATCTCAAATTAAACCCCACAAAATGTGCATTTGGGGGTTCCTACGGGAAAGTTGTTGGGATTCATTGTCAGCCGCCGGGGAATCGAGTTAGACCCGTCCAAAGTTAAGGCTATTCAAGAGTTACCGCCGCCAAAGAACAAGAAGGACGTGATGAGCTTCCTAGGACGTCTCAACTATATCAGCCGCTTCATAGCACAGTCCACAGTTATATGTGAACCTATCTTGAAAATGTTGAGGAAAGATGCTAAAACAAGTTGGACCGAATATTGTCAGAAGGCTTTTGACAAAATCAAGGAATACCTGTCCACACCACCAGTCCTAGTCCCGCCAGAACCTGGGAGACCTTTGTTACTCTATCTATCTGTATTAGATGGAGCTTTCGGATGTGTTTTGGGACAACATGACGAGACAGGGAGAAAGGAGCAAGCCATATACTACTTGAGCAAGAAGTTCACACCTTACGAAGCACGATACTCTCTGCTGGAACGCACTTGTTGTGCTTTGACCTGGACGGCTCAGAAGTTAAGGCATTACATCAGTGCCTATACCACGTACCTCATATCCAGGATGGACCCTCTGAAGTACATCTTTCAGAAGCCCATGCCAACCGGGAAGTTGGCCAAGTGGCAAATACTGTTAAGTGATGTTCGATATCGTTTATGTAACTTAGAAGGCGATCAAAGGACAAGCATTGGCAGACCATCTTGCTGAAAATCCTGTAGGAGGAGAATACGAACCCTTGAAAATGTATTTTCCTGATGAAGAAGAATCATTCGTAGGAGAGGACATTGCTGAAGCTTATGACGGTTGGAGGATGTTCTTCGATTAAGCTGCAACTTCAAAGAAGTGGGCATTGGAGAGGTTTTGGTATCAGAAACAGGTCAACACTACCCTGTATCTGCGAAGCTTAGGTTTCCATGCACCAACAACATGGCAGAATATGAGGCTTGCATCATGGGGCTTAATTTGGCCACCGATATTGTTACGCCCCGCAGTATTACGACGATGTTATGCTCTACAGTAATATATTACGATGATGTTATACCCAATAGTATTACATTACGGTGATGTCACGTTTCGCAGTATTAAGTTATGATGATGTTGCACCCTGAAGTATTGTACATTAAATTTGTCGTAAGGTAATTGACATCAGTCCAAGTTTGGCATATTGGGATAAAATACGGCTCGAGCTAAAATACCCGATAATTATGAACTAGTACCATGCAAGGTACCATATGACCACGGTAGTATAATATATAGAGTATATATGAAGTATTTTTTAAAAAAATAGAATTTTAAGTAATTTGTGGTAATTTTTAAATTATGCGGGTAATTGATTAATTATCGGATAATAGAACATTACCCAGTTAACTAATAAGCGGACAAAATTTAATCAATTACAAAAGGGAAACGTCGCACAATGCCACTAATTGGGAAGAATGACTGATGAATATATGTATATGTGTCTTAAGTTTAAAGAGTCTTAAACTTAAAGTCTTGATAAGACTTATCCGATGACATTTAGAAGGAATACTTTGTAAAGTTTCAAAGCCACAGTCTGCCAAGGACGTGAAGCAGAAACAATTTATTTCAAAACCAAAAGGAATTCAAAAAGGTTTCTTTCCAAAACTTTAAGAATCAGAAACATTTTCCTCTTTAGATTTCATACCAAAAAAAACGTTGGAACAAGTTTTAGTATTAAATCCATTTCTTTAGCTACAAAACGTTAAGGAACAGAATCCATTCGTACCTAAAAATTTC
>NW_017683423.1:0-2882 GCF_001879085.1 Nicotiana attenuata
CCGACTATCGGAGAGATTACTCTCAATGTGGCTCGACTATCGGAGAGATTACTCTCAATGTGCCTCGACTATCGGAGAGATTACTCTCAATGTGGCCCGACTATCGTAGAGATTACTCTCAATGTGGCCCGACTATCGGAGAGATTACTCTCAATGTGCCTCGACTATCCGAGAGATTACTCTCAATGTGGCCCGACTATCGGAGAGATTACTCTCAAGGTGGATCGTATATTAGAGGCCATTTCATCCATTTAGACCTTTGCGCCCATTCTAATATTCTTTTTTTTTACTCTTTTGCAGCCCAAAGAGATGGCAAATTTCAGAGACTATACCTCACCTTCCTCCAAAGTTAGATATCTCGTAATCGAGACTTGAAGATGGCATAAAACAAACCAAGCTCTTGGTTCACACCCCACAAACTGGCCGGTATCCAGCCCCATGGCCTTCTTTGAGGAACTCTCTTTATGTAGAAAACTGGACCTTGGAGCACAAGTCTACTTCTAATCCATTGTCCAAGATGTGGTCTCTCCAAGCGCCAAACCATCGCCACGTAAAAATTACTAGCACCCTTGCCCGCAGATGTGGCCCAGCCGAGTTAAGTAGATTTCGCACCTGCGATGGTTCTTTCATAGCTGTAGGACCGCAGGTGCGGTCTTGGGAGCGTAGAAGCGGAAATCGCTAGGCAAAAAAGGGGATTTTGAGGGTTTGAAATTTCATAACACAAAATTTAATTTGGAGCTCGGTGGAAGGCAATTTTTCGAGGGATTTTGAAGGAGAGCTATTGTGTAACTAATCCGAACTCGATTTTGATCATATTACATTAATCTATTGTTGTATTCTTTATCTAATTAAAGAATTTGAGGGTGGAAGTTTGGAAAATGGGGAAAAAGTTCCCCAATAGAAAATCTGAGGTTTGAGTGGGAATTAGGCGCGGTTTTGGATGATTTTTGTATGAGTGAACTCGTGAGTGAATGGATGTTCATAATTTGTGTCTTTTACCCGATTACGAGACGTGGGCCCAGGGAGTATTTTTGGGGTTTTTTCTATTTTCTTTGATTTCAGTAGCTAAATTAGTTGCTTGTAGCTATATATACGATATGTAATTGATTTGATTAGATTTGGGCCACTCGGAGTTGGATACTCGTGGCAATTCACTCGGCTTGAAATCACATAGGGCTTTTGCGGAACGTTGTCACACCTCCTTTTTACACACCCAGAAGGTGGTACAAGGGAGTTTTTCCAATTTAAGTGACATTGTTCAAAATGGGATTATTTATTTATCAGAGTCGCCACTTGGAATATTTTGTTTTCTGGTGTCCCAAGTCACCGGTTTATTTTAAATCCCAAATCGAGGAAAATTCGACTTTCATTTTGAAGTCTGCGAACCAGAAATTCTGAATAAGGAATTCTGTTAACCCGAGGGAAGGTGTTAGGCACCCCCGGATTCCGTGGTTCTAGCACGGTCGCTTAAACTATTATAATTGGCCTATTATCTGATTTTAATACATGTTTTAGCCTATGGTATATTTTTACTTATTAAACCGCTTTTAATTATTTTTAGGAAAATTCAACGTTATTTAAAACACGCCTTGAACCACGTCACATGAAATGCACTCGCGATTCACGACACATTTTATTTAACGTTGTTGAGAATTGGAGTTGGGTCACATGAAATGCACACCCGAGTTTAGGAAGGTAATTTTTTTTAGAATAGCGCGCCTAAAGCAACTACGCACTTTTAAGTTTGCGAAAGCCATGGAAAATTCAACTAATGGCACACCTCGATTCTGATTTCGAAGGATGTTTGAACTACTTGAGAAATTGAAATCGTTTGTATACTTTGAACTCATCTAATGCTGACGTGAATAGCATGACCAGAAAAGGTGGCTTTCAGCAAATAGCTTGAATGTTACCAAGAAACATTTTCCATTTTTAGATTCCATATCATCCCATGTTCATCCGGGACTGCTTTTCACTACTCGAGTGAACGTGATCACTTGGGTACAAGAGAAATTGGTTTTTGGAAATATTTTGGGAAAATCAGAAAGCGTTATCATATTGGAGGGCTCTTGTACCTAGCTTAATTAACTTAAAACACTTTGATATTGTGTGATCTTTCACGCCAATTAACAAGTTAGCAACCACAAAGATGCTCTGTTTGCCACAGGAAGATTCAAACTCCAAACAAATGAGCAAATTACACCGCCGAATCGACTCTGCTTGTGCTCCAGCTAGCGAGAAAGATTATCCCCAAGGAATTATGATCACACCAAACCGAATAACCTCCCGAAAACATACAGACGGAACCAAGATTATGAGACTAAAATTAAAGTGGAGCATATAAGAATTCATAAACAGTTACTCTTCATTATCGAATATGGCCAAAAAATGAAATTTTTTTTTGTTATCAGACATAACCAAATCATTTTTTTTTTTTTTTTGCCATTCAAGCAATTAAAAGCTAAATCTGGCATACCAAACATTTACATGTAAGATGAATCTGGTAATAAAGCATAATGAACATGTGAAATCAGACATGTATACAATAGGCAATCCAATTCATTATTTATACATTCAAAGGAAAAATCTCCAAGTAAGCAATTACATACCTATCTGCAGCAAAAATCCAACCAAATGACCAAATACAGGTCTAAATTTGAAGGAGGAGAGTTCTGACTACTAGCCAGTAGAAGCAGCAATCTCCAGCAACATAAAGCAGCAGCAAGAACCGAAAATTTAACCCGAAATTCCCAAATCAACGAAATCCCAGCGAAAAAAAAAGACTGAAAAAAACCGCAGCAATTCGTGGAGAAAAATGGAGGAAGGGGAAGGGAGCCCCTCTGCTCCAAACAGGCGCCGCTTTCTCTATTCTCTAAGGGTCT
>NW_017683423.1:6143-8513 GCF_001879085.1 Nicotiana attenuata
GATGGGAGAGGTATGTGAACAATTCAAAGATAACGCACAGAAACTCTACTCCTTATCGGCCAAAAGCCAACGGTGCTGTTGAAGCGGCAAGTAAGAACATCAAGAAGATTTTGAGAAAAATGATTCAAAGCTCCAGGCAATGGCATGAAAAGCTACCTTTCGCATTACTCGGGTATCGTACTACAGTGCGTACATCAATTGGAGCAACACCGTACTTGTTGGTTTACGGTACTGAAGCTGTTATACCTGCAGAAGTAGAAATTCCTTCACTCCGGATAATTGTTGAAGCGGAGATTGAGGACAGTGAGTGGGTTAAGACCCGGCTAGAGCAATTGTCATTAATCGATGAAAAACGGATGGCCGCAGCTTGTCACGGGCAGTTATACCAACAAAGAATGGCCCGCGCCTATAACAAGAAAGTGCGTCCCAGGAATTTTGAAGTGGGACAGCTGGTACTCAGACGCATTCTCCCTCATCACCAGGAAGCAAAAGGGAAGTTTGCCCCTAATTGGAAAGGTCCATACATAATCCGAAAGATGTTGCCAAGAGGAGCACTGTATCTGGGAGACATCGAAGGAAATGACCCTGAAACTGCAGTCAATGCAGATGCAGTCAAAAGGTACTATGTCTAGGCCTCTTGCGATGATGGCTTTTGTGCAATTGAGATGACGAAGGCTTTCCTTCTCGCTACCCAAACACTATCAACCCTTTGTAAACCCTTTGAGCCGGTTACGCTTCTTTGGTCACCCTCCTTGGAACCCGAAAATACCAACGGAAAAAAGGAAGAGAAAAAAAGAAAAGAAAAGGAAAAAGAAAATGAACCCGAAAATACCAACGGAAAAAAGGAAGAGAAAAAAAGAAAAGAAAAGAAAAAGAAAAAGAAAAGAAAAAGAAAAGAAAAAAGAAAAAGAAAAACAAAACAAAAACAAATACAACAAAACCAAATGTTTTGCCTGAACTACGTTTGACTTGATTCCGAAAGGATACGTAGGCAGCCTCTCGCTGAGGTTCAGTCACACCAAAACAAAAATCCCAATTTCCCCAAAAAATGAAACTGGGGCAGATGATATAATGGTTCGGTCATGAATCCGCCGAAATGGTTCCAAAGTTGTAGTTCTGCCCAAAATCCTTTTTACCCCAAAACCTTGTCCAAGTCCTTCCGATCAATTGGCAAAGGCAGGGAAGTGGAAAACGTTATTGTTGGAATCTGACACAATGCAAGTTGAGAGAAATAAAATGAGAGAGTCTTATCGGTGAAAACCTTCGGGCACCATAAGGCGATGGTGAGTAGAGAAACTGAAAATTAGAGAGTCCGCTTAGTGAAAACTCGCAAAGAGCACTATCGGGCGACGGTGAGAAGAGAAATGAGAGAGGTCGATTGGCGAAAACCCGCAAAGGGCGCTGTCGGCCGAAAAGAAGACATCTCACCACTAAAAGAGTCCTGGCAAGGTTCCCCGGTTTTGAAATAAGGATCAATGGGTTCACGAGAAACTGGAAAGTTTGTGTGGGTCGGGCGTCCAGTCCAACAAGCATGTCATGTTCATTTGAAGCCAGCATGCACCCCAGATAAGTCCTCCTTTTCCCCCGAAAGGGACGCTTCTCCTTAAAATCATATGCTTGCCTTTTGCATACTTTTTCTTTGAATCCCTTTCGGTTTAACTCTGATTCCGTAACTACTACAAAGAAAAGGTGGCAGGACCGGCTTCATAGGGCTCCGCCTGGTCAGAGTCGAAGAAAATACCCAGTCTCATCGAGTGCGTCAGGCCAATCCCGACTGACCATGGTGGTTGATGCTTTCAAAGCAAAAATATTGGAAAAGAAACGAAGTCAAAGGAAAAGGTCCCAAGGGCAGAATAAAGTGAAAAGGCCAGAGCCTACATGGGCGAGTCATAATGAAGTCCTGAAACTTGAACCCGGTCGGTTTGAAAAGAGATTCACCCTCAAGGCCAACAAGCAGCAAAGTTCTCAACGGAAAGGGGGTCGGGATCAAGCAATTGGGATGATCAAGGCCACAAAACCAACCACTGTTTCAAACTAAGAAATTGTTCTTTGTTGAAAACAGGTCTTATTCAGAGCAACCGTGCAAGAAGCAGGTGCAACCCAAAAAGAAATGAAATGCGCAAGCGCTGAAACAACTTTGCAGCAGGAAAACGACCAAAAAGGAAGTTTCCCCCCAAATTCTTTCATGCGTTTTGCTAAATAAATAGGAAAACATATAAAGAGGAAAACAAAAGAAAAAGAAAGAAGAAAAGAAATAAAAATGAAAATCCCAAAAGAAAAACAAATCATGGTAGCATAGGATCCCATTCCTTAAATATCCCGGCCAAAAAACCGAGGATCTCCGGACCAAAAACCGAGACGCTTTTCTTT
>NW_017683424.1:0-3650 GCF_001879085.1 Nicotiana attenuata
GGGGAGGGGAATAACCAAAAGTAAAAACAAAAAGGTAACAAGTTAGTAAGGATTATACGAAAAGATGTTGCAATATTTAAACACGTAGTGAGGGGAATATAAAGCGTGTCCTAATTTTGGGGGGGGGGGGACCTCGTTGTGCCCGAGGTAGGCCTAGCGACAAGTAAATTTGGAAAACTTAGAATGCTAAATGCCTCATTTTATTGATAAGAGAAATAAGACGAATCCCAAAACGACACTAAATAACATGAAATAAAAATGTCACTAGTGGCCATAGGCCTTATTACATTTTCCAAAAGAAAAGATAAACTCCTATTTATTTGGTCCCAGAAGGACCTTTCCCAGATTCGACGGTGTTGGCTCCCTCGTACAGTTCTCCTAGCTCGCACAGTCCTAGCAGCAAGTAGGCCCTAGCCAGATGTCCGCCTTCATTTCCTTCAGCAACCCGACAATCTTCAACCCTATTCAGAAGCTTCTTTTCCAGCTCCACTATGCCCCGCTCCAAACAGATCAGTCGTTTGTTGGCGCTGACAGCCATATCCTTCCATTCTCCAATTAGCTTTTGATTGGCTTCTTGTATTTCACGGTGCTCATTTTCATATTCCCGCATCCTCTTGCGCAGTTGGTTGTACTTCACCTGTGCTTCAGCCTTTTCATCGATGATCCTGTGACCTCGAACAAACCCGGGCTGACCCAAATCATTGTGATTGTCTTCCAGCCAGCCTAAATAATGTGGGGGTACAACCAGCATGGTAGCGATCTGGTTCGATGGTGTCTTTTCCTAAGTAAATTTTGCAATGCCACATATGCTGAGCCTGGCACCTGTATGGACTGTCGTCATCCTGGAAGTCGGCCCGGAAGTGACTCATCTTGTCGACCCTTGGTATAACCTGCTTCCTACCTACCTGTCTCATAACCCGGATAGGGTCATATGGGTAGGTTCCTCTCAAACCGATCAGTATCAGAAATGGCGCATCCCTAGATCGAATATGAATTCTTTAGTAGGGAACCACTAGAACATCCATTGCACTCGGTCCTCAGTAAGATTGTCGAAGAGTTCGACCCATTCTTTAGCATTCTCTGGTTGGGCGAACATGTTGGGCATATAATTCATTCTCTTTGGGTGATGGAAGGCGATATGATCGTCCTTGTCTCTACGATGGATTTCCTGCCGGTACTCACCCCTTTGGAGGTGTTCCATGAGCCATAGTTGGAATAGCAAATTATAACCCTCGAAATGTTTGGCTCCCTGTTGGCATCTTTCCAGGGTGCGGTATATTTCTGTAACTATCATTGGCACAAGGCTGAATGGCTGTCCGTTAATTCCTTCCATCAAGGTTTTGGTGACCATGGCTAGTCTGGTATGGATTCTTGCTTTCTTCGTTGGAAACACTATCATCCCTAAGAAACAGAACATAAATACAAAGACCCTTCGGTGGATGTGTGAGGGCGAATTCGTCCGGATAAGTACGGTATGATTTGCTGTGACCGTACCTTTCATACAAATGGTCAAAGGGAATGTATGACTCCTTCAAACATGTCAAGTCGGGATTCTTCTTTAGACCCATCATTTTAAGAAAACCCCTACCCTTACGATTTTCTGGCATTAGCAAAACCGGAGTTTCCCATGGTATCCCAGCTAGTCCTCCTATTTCCTCGAGTAAAGGTGTCATTTCTATGTCCCCGAAGCGAAACACCGATCTATCACAGTCCCAAAACATAGTTGCAGCTTCTATAATTTTGTTGTTAGGTTGAATTTCTAGGAGAGAAGGCAGGTTTCCTAGATACTTCCTGACAAGAGCTTGATCGCTGGAATGAAGATCTCCCTACCAATTAAAATAATTTGGGGTGGATGTTGGTGACCATGCCGAATCTGGGGACTTCGTGCCTCATTTTCTGCAAAACAAAAGGCTAGGCCCTTTTCCCCCACCAGACTCGACTATTTTAATATCAATAATTGGCATAACAAGCATTTAGTTCTCCAAATAAATGCACAGAATGTGGTAGTGTCCGTTTGGGTTTCAAGGAAACCCAGTGGACTTTGGACGAGGCTATCTTAAAGAGTCATTATGCGGACAACATAACTGACTCGGCTAAGTTTGACCATGATGCATGCACAATTTAAAGAGAAATGGTTTCTATGGGGTATAAGACTGGTACCCTTGAGCGGACAACTCAAGAGGGAAAGGCGCGGAACCGTCGACTACACTGTTGATCGACTGGTTTTACCGCAAATATGCCTTTGCCGGATTTAGGGGGTGATAACATTGGAAGGGCGCAACCACTCATTATAAGCGTTGCTATGGTATTTTGTTTGGCACGAGTGGAATATGATGTTGAAGAATGCAATTACAATAACTAACAAGTTGTCATGTACTTTCACGTTCATAAAATAATAATTATAATATTATTGAAAGAAAGCGGTAAAGGAAAACAATAAAAGAAAAGAAATGAAGAGCCAAGTCAGTTTCGTAGTGGAGGAAGGAATAAATATTTAAAGGCATTTAAACAAATAAAGGCATATAAAGAAGCATAAAGTCACAAATAGCATGAAAATGGTAAAAGCCTTAAAGAAATCCCCAGCAGAGTCGCCATGCTGTCGATGCCCCCTTTTTCTCGCGAAGTCGGGTTTATGACATTTGGGCGGACAACTCTTTTCCTTTTGGGAATCGGGTTTGCAATTTAGAAGAGTCGCTACCTAATGATTGAGTGCATTAGGACACTAAGAATAAAAATAAAAAAAGAACTAGAGAATGGGTAAGGGCTTGAAATTATCTCGGGGGGAAGGTGTTAGGCACCCCCCAAGATCCACTAGTGTGGTTCCCGGCCATGCTATAATTGTGACTTTAAATATAAAAAACAAGTAGACATACAAGACAGCTTTCACATAACGATTGCAAACAAGGGAAGTATAAAAGTTAAATAAACATGCTGAAGTTCGGAGATATGCGGTTTCATAATTATTTAAGGGATATACAAGTGCAGGAAAAGGGGGTCAAATAATTGGTACAAATAATCAAACAAAGGGAATAAAAGAGGCGGAGGTTTGGAGAAGAAACAGTGCTGGAAATCAAATAATTAAAAGAGATTTTTTAGTATTGAAGTAAAAGAAGAAGTTTAGAGAACTGAAAAATTAACAGCTTTTCTAAAATAAAGTTCTGGAAAGAAAAGAAAGTAAACAAATAAAGAGGAAGGGGGCCCTAGGTTTATACATAACAAGGATCACCCCACACAACACCCGGTAACCATTTAT
This sequence comes from Nicotiana attenuata, assembly GCF_001879085.1. Taxonomy (NCBI): domain Eukaryota; kingdom Viridiplantae; phylum Streptophyta; class Magnoliopsida; order Solanales; family Solanaceae; genus Nicotiana; species Nicotiana attenuata. The sequence goes on from NW_017683424.1 coordinate 3,254, forward strand.
ATACGTGGTGCTATCGTGTGGTCATCATATCCATGTCTACCCTCACCCATCCTGTTAAGGTATTAAATCGCGGAATGGTCTTATTACTTATTGCATGCTATTACCCGCCCCAATCCTATCAGTCCCGGAGGCAGTTGGGACTACTAATCCTAAAGGGAAGGAGATTGGCTTTTCAGAGTTTTAAAAGGACAAAAGTCTAGTGCGACAAACAAAACACATAAAAGCACTAAAAGGGGAAACACATAGCAGTTAAAAGCTCAAATAGGCCTCCTCATTCAAAGCAACGAATTGTTTAGCATGACTTACAGGTACTGGTTAGGTCCTTAATTAAACTTAAACGTTAAAGGGGTGGCTGATTTATCACATATTTTCAGATAAGAAGTCCAAATTAGGCCTG
>NW_017683424.1:8070-8512 GCF_001879085.1 Nicotiana attenuata
AAAAAATATAGATAAAATGGCGATCTTTCAGCCGATGCAAGGCGCAAAAATAAAAGATGGCGGTATTTCAGCCGATGCATGATTTACATGAGGTGGCGATATTTCAGCCGTGCAAAAAATATAGATAAAATGGCGATCTTTCAGCCGATGCAGGATATAAATGAGGTGGTGATATTTCAGCCATGCAAATGGAGGTAGAGCTTAACCTCGGGAGGCAGAATAGTAGCCTTATGCAATAATGGAGACAGAGCTTAGTCTCGGAAGGCAGAATAGTAGCCTTATGCAATAATGGAGACAGAGGTTAGTCTCGGAAGGCAGAATAGTAGCCTTATGCAATGCAAAATTCAGATGGAGGTAGCGCTTAACCTCGGAAGGCAGAATAGTAGCCTTATGCAATAATGGAGACAGAGCTTAGTCTCGGAAGGCAGAATAGTAGCCTTAT
>NW_017683425.1:0-4632 GCF_001879085.1 Nicotiana attenuata
TGGCCTCCATAATTAGACACATAATTCATGTCTTCAGGGTAGTGATGATGATCATGTTCCGCATTCCGCTGGTTACCAATCGGCTGACTAATGCAAGATGCGCACAAGCCCCCATTGGTAGTATCTACTATGTGTACCTGCTGCTTCTGCCCTGATTCTTCCACCTTCTTGGTGAGCATACTCATCTGTGTCAATAAGGTGGCCATATTTTCAGCCATAGAGTTGGATAGATCTAAGGGCAGTGAGTGAACCACTAGGGTGATAGGTGCATTCCTGGTTGTCCATCCCGAATTCTGTGCCATCTTGTCAAGCAGACTCTGGCCTTCTCTCCATGTTTTGCTAAAAAATGCTCCACCAGCTGAAGCATCAACTATGTTCTTTACGCTATCTGACAATCCCATCTAAAACCGCTGCCCCAACATCAGATCTGGGACACCATGGTGTGGACATATAACTAGCATCCCTTTGAAGCGTTCCCATGTTTCACGCAGTGTCTCCATTGGTCTCTGTTTAAAACTCAAAATTTTATCAATTTGTTGAGGTCTTGTTGGGTGGGTGGAACTTGTTGTGGAATTGCTTGACTAACTCCTCCCAAGTTGTTGTGGAATTTATGGGGAGTGAGTTTAGCCAGGTCTGGGCAGCTCCTATCACTGAGTATGGAAACAATAACAGCTTGATTGCTTTCGGAGTTACGTTGGGCTGCCTTTGGGTTTTACAGATTGACAGGAAATTCTTCAAGTGCTGTTGAGGATCTTCGACTTGTGACCCCGAAAATAGTCCCTTGTTTTGCAACAAGTGCAGCATGTTATTCGTGATTTGGAATGATTCAGCCTGTATCTGCGGGACTACAATCGCTGTGGCCAGATTTTCAGCTGTGGGTTGTGTCCAGTCATAGAGAGCAGCCTCTGGCAGAAGAGGTGTCGGTGGCGCTATAGGTGCATGTGGGTGTCCTTCGTGATCTCCCATGTTCGGTTCGATTTGTTCAATTGTTTGTTGTTGTTTGCTCTTCCGATTGGCCCGGTTCAAGGCCTTAAAAACTTTCTCGGAATCAGATAAAGCTTCGAATACTTCACCAGTTCTCGTTGAGTTTCTAGGCATGCACCTGTACAACCAAGTCAACAAACGTTAAAATTTCAATGTATAGATTGGGTATAGAGAAAACTGACTACACTAAGAATTTTTGTATTTCTTTCAGTTGTAATTGATAACACCGTTAGTTCCCCGGCAACGGCGCCAAAATTTGATCACTCCCAACTATGCCTTATAAAAAGGACACGCGGACGTTACAAATATAATTTGAGTATTTAGCCCAGACTCGAACCTACAAGGAATTAACCTATCAATTACTTTCGTTAGACTTACTAAATTCCACAGAATCAACTTCCCAAACGTTTTAAGTAACAATTGAATATGTTTCTACTAACTAAGAATGAATGTAAATAAATAGCTGTAAACTAACTGTGATTAAGTTGTAAACAATTAAGACAAGGATCTAAGGTTATGATTTCCCCTATTGATGGAATCCCTTCCGGTTATGTGTCACATAGAATTGCTTAATCATCTCTATCAATCATGAGCACTATCATTACCGTAAGTCTCCCCCAAGTAATCACGACAATTTACTAGACGCTCTCTCCCGAGTTACGCTAGCTGACTTTATTCATTACAGCTCACTTTAGATTGCACCCAAGGCTTCGTTATCCCTAATCCCGCCTTTAAACCCGCAGTTATCGATCCCTCATATACTTTGGGAGTGGTGTTGTTCAACAATTGACCTAAATATGCACTCTCTCCCGAGTTATGCACACTAAATAGGCACAGCTAATTGAGGATCCTGTCAATCAACTACAATAAGAACATATTTGAACAAATAGAGATTAAACCGGGCAAACTATATTAACATAACAAGAAGTTCATCCTTCAACAGGTTCTATCAAAACCCTAGACTAAGGAATTAGCTATTCATGACAAAAGAAGATAAAACTACTAAATTATCCTTAATGGGCAATTGAAAATAATAAAGAGAGGATAGAAGAACTCTAATGCTTTGCTATTCTTCTCACACTTGTTCTTTCCTCCAAAGTAGTCTAAAAATAAGCTTAAAAAACTTTCTTGGGCGAGTTTCTACTGCTTGTAAGGGTTTGACACAAATTTTCCAGATTTACACTTTGGTCCCCAAAATTTCTGACGCGTAAACAGTGCACCGCGGTCGCGGTCGCGCACGACCACGGTAGGAGCTGATCATTCTGCCTCGAGCCCTTAATCTGCTGCGGTCGTGGTGGAATTTGCTCAGGCCATTTTCTCATTTCTTTGTGCTCGGGTACTTCTTGAGTGGGCGTTTTCTTCACATTATTACCTCCAAAATACTCCGTGGTGCTTCCTCACTTAGAATATTCCCTGCGAAACAAAAGAACACCATTTAGAGCACTTTGTTGGCAATTTGTCTATAAAACAACAATAAAGCATGGTAATATTAAGGTGTAAATATCATCTATATAGCCTAATATCACGTATGTAGTATTGTGCCTTTGTTGATGTTTAGTGTTAATACTTTGCTCTCTATTTTCTGGTTATTGCGTTGCTGGTGTTATATGTTAGGTTTCCTTTGCTGCTACTGATACATTGTCTCTTTCTTTCTTGAGTCGAGGGTCAATCAGAAACAGCCTCTCTACTCCTCCGGAGTAGGGGTAAGGTTTGCGTACACACTATCCTCCCCAGACCCCACATGTGGGATCTCATTGGATTGTTGTTGTTGTTGTAATTGTTCTTTGTAATTTATTCTCTTGGGGACCCCACCATTTATTATTCTACTAAGGATGATTCTAGACGAGCTTGGACTGTAGGGGACACTGTTTAAGCCCTTCAACTTCAACGTACTTAGATAGCAGCCTAATGTACTACTCCATTTCCAGGCTTTTGCCCCGGTTGCTGAAATACTCTGCTAAAGAGTGCCTGTATCGCTATTTAGCAAGTCAATCTTTGATTAATTACTTTTTATATTTTATTTTAATATCAATAGTATCATTTAATAAGTATGTAAAACAAATTGAAAGAAGTACTTTAATTTCTTCTCTATTTCCTTTCCCTTTTTTGGGTAAAGGCAAGCCAGTGAATCGTAAAAAGGTAAAAGAATGAGACTTGGCTTTCGACGAAATCAGAACTATGCCCCTAATTCGTTCAAAAATAAATTGGGTTCATTAAACTTGGATCCCTATTTTACTTCTTTGATACTTTTTTCTTTGTAGTTTTCTTATACTAGTAGTCGTACACGCGCGATGCGCGGTCAGTATTAAAAAATATTAATTAAATTAAATTATGATCGGGCTTGTTTGATCCTATTAGATTTATTGCTTTAATAAAATTCAATTGTCATCTTACTTGTCAATACCCAATAATGAAATCTCTATTAAATCAAAGGTACTTATATAGTTAGTGAATAACTTTTTTGTTCTATATATTTTTTATTATATTAACCAATATTTAATATTCACTTTCTTTTTGTCATATATGAGAAGATTTTATAATTTATTACTGTTGAAATATTTTTTATTTTAAATTTTATTCTATCGTTCTTAATAATATTATCTAAATTTTAATGAACAAAATCTCTGTTAAACTAACGGGACATATACATGGAGCGCATTGAATAACTTTTTTGTTATGTATTTTTCTTTATTATATCATCTAATATTTAATATTATTACATTGCTAATAGAAAGTTTTATTAGCATATTACTTTATTAAATATTTTTCTCTGAAAGTTTTTTTATGTCTTTATTTTCGTTTTATTTATTTTAAAATAATTTTAAAACTCCAACTTGAAACTAATCCCCAATTTGAATAGGTAATTTATTATTTTTTTAATTTTATTTTTATTTTAAAACTCCAACTTGAAACTACATCCCGATTTGAATGGGTAGTTTTTCTTCTCTTTCTTTCGTTTTTTTATAGCTAATTTTTTTTTGCTTTTTTATTTTAAGATAATTTATAAACTCCAACTTGAAACTACTCCCACCCAATTTGAATGGGTAGTTATTATTTTATATATTTATTTTTCGTTTTTTTAATTATATTTAATTATAAAATATCTATATTTATTAATTCAAATAAAGTAACCAATTAATATATTATAATCATATATATATATATATGTTATAGTTATTTATTTTATTTTATTATGTTCATTTTTTATATATATTTAAATTCAAAAATAATAACCAATAACTTTTATTTTATATTTTGCTTTATTATATTAGCCATTGTTTAGTATTCGCTTTCTTTTTGTAATATATAAGAGATATATAATTTATTACTGATGAAATATTTTTTTGTTTTAAATTTTATTCTGTTGTTCTTAATAATATTATCTAAATTTTAATGAATAAAATCTCTGTTAAACTGTTGGGACTTATACAGGGAGCGCATTGAATAAATTTTTTGTTATGTATTTTTCTTTATTATATCATCTAATATTTAATATTATTACATTTTTAATAGAAATATTTATTAGCATATTACTTTATTTAATATTTTTCTCTGAAAGTTTTTTAATTTCTTTATTTTCGTTTTTTTATTTTAAAATAATTTTTAAAACTCCAATTTGAAACTACTCCCAAATTTGAATTGGTAATT
>NW_017683425.1:5427-8512 GCF_001879085.1 Nicotiana attenuata
ACTAGTATACTTACCCGCGCGATGCGCGGATCAATTTAATGAGAAAATGAACGGAGAGCGATAATAGGAAAAAATGTATATTGAAGTAAAAATTTAGTGACCGTATTGAAAAGAATTAAACCAAAACACAAATAAATGAATTTCTGTTTGTTGTTTGTAAAAGATTTTTCCATGCCATTTATTTGTATTCATCGGTCAAATTACAACTTGAATTACTTGACATGAGGAGTATATATAATCAAGTAAACAACGTAAAGTAATCTGTCTCTTCATGTTAATCCTCTTTTTAACACATTGGATATGTCGTTAAAGTTGCATTATTTGAAGGAATAAGTTACTATTATTCCTTTATGTTCTTTATGTAATACTATTAAGAAAAAATCAAGAGTAAAGTGACAGGTAATCTTGCAAAGAAATAACAAAGTTTCATTAATTAAACAATTACAAATAGTTGTACAGACGGTTCTCCCAGTCGGCTTCAAATTTAAGAACATAAACCAAAAAAGGTTCACTTGGCCAAACCTCGTGATAAACATCAGTTAAAATACTACGTAAAGGTTGTCCAAGTGAATCTACTAATATTGCTAAGGCTTTCCAATCAGATAGTTTAATTTGGTCAATAGCATCAATTAGTGCATCTCGGGTAAACTGATAATTTTCAATATGTTCAGCTAGTGAAGCCCTAAGCTCTCTAAATTTCTTTTCTCTTTCCCTTCGTTCAGCCCTTCGATCCCTTAACTTATTTTGTATCGGCCTTGGGACATTCCTAATGACTTCAGGCTCAGAGTCAGAATCATTATAGGAATAAATGTTGCGACGACGTACCCTTCTACGTTGTCCCGTTCCTTAACTTTGAGAAGTCGCAGTTGTAGTAATTCTAAGTTGTCCTTGTTCAGTATCTGAAATAGGACTGAAACAATAAGAATTGCTACAACCAGTAAATGTGACAACATATATCACAATTAATTGTAAAAGGATATCACTCCATATGGTAACAAAAAACAATAATTCCAATAGATTACATAAGATTAACTTAACTAATAACTTATGCAAGTCTACAGTGAACATTGATAGAGCTTTTAAGCCATCCAATATCCATGATAATCAATAAAGAAAGAAAAATAAAAGTGAACGTTAAGAGAAATTGCATAGCATTGATTGTTGCAACCGTTTTAACTATTTGGGAAATTTGAAACTTGTATGAGGCATCTTACCTGTGAAAAGGAAGAGTAATACCCAAAAGTCGAATAATTATGTATACGCCAAATGCAATTCCAATAGCAACCTAACTGAAGTTAAAGGGTGCAAATTGATAGAGCAAATGCATAGCAAATATCACAGCAACTGAGCCCATATTCACTAAATTCAACTGCCTACAAAAAAGTACATCCTAGGCTGCTTCACCACTACATAACAAAAGAGAATTCTGTTAAAAGCTTGATTGTTTTTAATTTTATGATATCGACGTCGATGCTGCATTTACAACATCCATTACTCTTCTGCTAATTCTAACTTTTCCTTCCAGTCTATGGCCATTCCAATTGTAATAAAGAATGAAGTTTGTTAATTAGCCATAGGAAAATCAGAGAAAAAAAATGAAGTAGGAAATATGGACTATTTATAAGCAGTGAACAAAGAGACCCTCTATAAGCAATAATTATGCAAATCGCAAATCTGCAAACAATGGATTAAAGTTCATACCGTTGTTATCGGGAGAAAATTTAGACTGTTTCTCTTTTTGTAATATCCATTTGATTTTTTCTGGCTTGTTTCTTCTCTTCTTCCATGTTAAATTGAGTCGTAACTGGTGTAGTTGTCACAAGTTGTAGAGCCGTCTATTGAACAGAATTGTGTTGATGATACAGGCTTGTTAAAAAAGTACGTGTATACACTATACTGTAGTCAAATTGAGAAGTATGGTGTAGTGAAATTGAGAAGGCTTTGCAAAGATAATTTTTACCTAATATTATGGGACAATTCTCTGTTTTTTTCGATATTCTCAAATTTTTTCTTCGTCTGACCCCTCTCTTTTTGTGCTCTTTATATAGATAGAACATAGATGATGGGATTATTATAGTGGGAAAGTGGGGAGGATTGGGAAGGGGACGTGAAAGATATGGTTGGTATGTGAGGAGTGTTGTGTGGGAGTGGGAGATCATGGGTGATATGATGGACGTGGGACAGAAATTGCGGAAAACATGGATATAGAAAAGTGGAAAAGCAACCATAACAGCCTTTCTTCTGCCTTTCAACTCTTTCTTCCTCTGTTTTTTCTTCTGCTGCTTCGCACGTTTCTCATGCTGCTAGTAATATGTCTTTCAATACTCTTACTTATGAAGTCCAGACAATTTTGTTCAGGTTGACTTGAAGGAGAAGTGGAGAAAGATGTCGTAGAGATTATTTTGAAGAGGTTTGAAAAGATCCTGCTATACAGGAAACATACAACAGGAAGAATGAGCTTCATTTTATTCCAGATGTGGCGGATTACTTGTTGGGCAGGGTATTTTGCAAATAACTTGCTTCTTCAACCAAGCTTTCCAATATAGTCCGTGTATTCACTTTAGTCCGTCAACATTTAATAATTTTAAAAAATAAAAATTTCAGAAACTGAATTTCGAGTCTGTTTATAGCGTTATGTGTGCTGACAATTGAAGTTCAGGGTTTATGTGTAGTTTTGATATTGTATATTAATTTTGTTCACCCTTATATCATTATCATTCTGTTTATTCACATCTTATTGCAAACTATCCACACTGTTTTTAATAAAATAAAAGGAGACTTTGCATGGACTTGGAGTAAAGGATGAACAAATTAATAGAAAAGATGTCTTCATGAATCTATCTACAATTTTGAACTCCAACAGGATCTGCTCTCTCATCTGAAGCAACACTCTGCATTATTTCAAACACAATTCTGCAAATCGGTTCTGATCTTGTCAATGATAATGTGAAAAGTCGTGTATCTTGATAGTCCCAAGCTTGCCAAATGCTATCCTTGAGGAAAGCAGATTTTGTCAGGTTGTGCGCAACGTCAAACGGAAAAGACGTAACAAAGAGTTCCTTGTACTGTATGCTACACCTGAAAT
>NW_017683426.1:0-8511 GCF_001879085.1 Nicotiana attenuata
AAGGTCTGAGTTTGGTATGGATGAATCCAGTCAGAAAAGGTGAAGAAAGGTTTTACTTAAGGAAAATCAGTAACAATCAATCAAACCTAAAAAAAGGATTCTGAATCAATCATAAGTTGGAAAACCTTTTCGGAAGAAAGAGTTCATCACACATATAAAAACACACAGCCATGCTTAAGCACGAAGAACTACCATGCTAATCAGTAGAAGAGTCTAGCATAGAAAAAGTTCAGAGTCGAAAACAAAGAAGTTCAAAATTAGCTCATAGACTCAGAATGAGTCTAAAAGAGTCAAGGGTTCCAAAATAGAACCCCAGTTCAAACACCTGACCCAACCTTGTCAAAACCCCCCAAATTCTAGGGTTTCCACTTCGAATCAGATACAAAGATGAGGAGGCAAGTAATTGAAACAGGCTCAGAGATCTCTTTCAGAGACTCATGATAAAACAAACAGATACAATAGCAAGTTCGAAGCAAACAGAGTGAAGATACTGATGTGAAGCATAGTGAGAGTAGAAGGAACATGTTTAAGAAAACCTGGGACTTAAACAAGTTTAGAAGAGAAAAGAGATAGTATAACACCTAAGAAAATAGTAGAAGAAACACGTTTAAAGGGAACTCAAACAAGGTCCAGTAGAAGGCAAACAGAACTTAAGAACTCAGTATGAAATACATACAGTAGTAAAGCACAAAATACCGGAAAAATATAGCAAAGAACGTATAGGAAAACACAGCAAGACAAACATGCGAGCATGATCTAGGAACACAGTTGAAAAACAAAGCACAGAAGAATCATGTAGGGTAGAAAAAAAGCATAAGAAAATAGTAGAAGCACATGCGTGACAAATACACACAAAGAAAGGAAAAGACAAGTTGGAAAAATATTTTGAACCTTTCAGAAAACCCTAAATCGAAGAGAAGGGGTTTTAAAGGATAATTTTGAAAGAAAAATTGGGGAAAATGTTTAAAAACTCAAGTAGAGCACAGATATAGAGCAGACTTAAGAAAACAATCAGAGAAAACCTCAAATAGCTAGGGTTTCAGAGGAACCCTAAAACGAGAAAGGCTTGGAAAAAGTCCGATTTGAGTCGGATAAGTCAGAGATAGGCTCATAATGCTTGGATACGCTGGAGAAAGGAGGGAGAGTCCACAGAACCTTGAATCGGAGAAGATCTGAACGAACACCATCGAGGTTAGACCTCAAAACTTCGAACACCAAGTGTTTAAGAGCAGAGAGAGATAGGTTCAAGCCATCCATGGCCGGAGAGTCCATGGATTCCGGTGAGGTTGTGGTTGAAGATGGTGAGAGAGGCTAGGGTTTCAAGAACCTTCGAGAGAGTTTGAGGAGGGGGGGGGGTGTTTGAAGGCGGTTAAGAGATGGGAAATGAACGGATTAAGGTAGTCGTTTGGGTTTAATTATGGAAGAGTGGATAGGGGCCGTTGATCTCAGAGATCAACGGCCAAGGTCAAAAGGGGTTGGGTCGGGTAGTTTCAAACGGGTTAAGGGTTGGGTTAAATGGAATTGGGTTGGTCCGTTTGGGTTTGAAATTGGGTCAATTAGGGGGATCAATTTTGGTTATAATTTAAATGAAATGGGGCCATATTTTATAGCCAATTTTCCCTTTTAATTTATAAAAATAGTAAAATGATTTTTTTGAAACAAATTGAAAGCACTATGTTAGTTAATAATATATAATCATTAAATTAAAAATACTGGAATAAATTTTATATTAAGAAATGTTGTTAATTCTTAAAATAGGCTAAAATCGCAATTGTATGTAATTTAGCTTTTAAAATACCAAATAAATTTGTAGAAATGTATAAAAAATTACCCTAGCTACATTTTGGTATAAATATGAGAATAAAATAAGTTATTCACCAAAATGATAATTTTGGGAATAATTATTGGTTTTTGTACTACTAAAATGTGCAATAAATTGATTTAAAAAATCCTTTAAAAATTAGGAAAAAATACTAAACACTTGGGCATACTTATATATTCTATTTTGAAAGTATTTGCATGTAAAAATACATAGGAAAAAATTGGGTATCAACAGCTGCCCCTCTTTACCCGGGAAGGATGAAAGAGTTGTCGGGTAAAGACATGATGGCCAATTTTGACCGAGTGAAGTGGTTTGAAGAGATTGACCGTGCCCTGGTTCCAGAGCTGCCTACATATCCTGGGTCTTACAGGAATCAGGCCGTATGTAGTTCAGGATCCTTCGGCGGAGTATGCCGATGGAGATCTTTCAAGAACGGACGCGATATTTAGGTTGTGATGGGTGGTTAAGAGTCTAATAGGGCTGCGGGAACCGGAGCGGGATTGCTCCTGCTGAGATGGCCGTTGCTCGCCGATTTACCTGCAAATAAGCAATATGCGCATATGTTGTGCATAAATTTAAACATGATGCAAGTTTCCGTCGGACCATGAATGCTGTCTTTGGACGGTTAGGATGACGTCCTCGGACCATGATGTCCTGGGCCATGAAGCATATAATAGAGGATTCGCAGGCTATGAAATGATGCTCTCGGGCTATGAGAATAATGCCTCCGAGCGATGATGCCTTTGAATAATGATATGCAAGAGATAAAAGAGGTCCTCAGGCCATGGCGTGGCGTTCTCGGGCTATGAAGATGGTGCCTCCGAACGATGACGCCCTTGGACAATTTGGCGATCTTTCAGCCCATGAAATGCAATAGGTGGCGATCTTTCAGCCCATGAAAGCTTAATTAAAGTGGCGATCTTTCAGCCATGCAAGACATAAATAAAGGTGGCGATATTTCAGCCGATGCAAGACATAGATAAAGGTGGCGATCTTTCAGCCATGCAAGATGTAGATGAAGGTGGCGATATTTCAGCCGATGCAAGACATAAATAAAGGTGGCGATATTTCAGCCGATGCAAGACATAAATAAAGGTGGCGATCTTTCAGCCATGCAAGAAGCAAAATAAAGTGGCGATATTTCAGCCATGCAGGACATAAATAAAGGTGGCGATATTTCAGCCGATGCAAGACATAAATAAAGGTGGCGATCTTTCAGCCATGCAAGACATAAATAAAGGTGGCGATCTTTCAGTCATGCAAGAAGCAAAATAAAGTGGCGATATTTCAGCCATGCAGGTGGAGACAGGGCTTAGTCTCGAAAGGCAGAATGGTAGCCTTATGCAATGTAGAAATGCAGATGGAGACAGTGCTTAGTCTCGAAAGGCAGAATAGTAGCCTTATGCAATGTAGGAAATGCAGATGGAGGTAGAGCTTAACCTCGGAAGGCAGAATGGTAGCCTTATGCAATGCAGAAATGTAGATGGAGGTAGAGCTTAACCTCGGAAGGCAGAATAGTAGCCTTATACAATGTAGGAAATGCAGATGGAGGTAGAGCTTAACCTCGGAAGGTAGAATAGTAGCCTTATGCAAGAGATGAAAGACGAATAGTAATAGCAATTCTTAGCTGATATCTGGTAGCTAATTAAGATACTGCGAATGCTGGGGATATTGTATGCGGATGGCAAATGTGAATTGGTGCGACGGCTCTGAGGGTTGTATTCCTGAACAGTATGAGCGTATAATACATGATTTTGCGACTTGGGCGCCTGCATCGAAAGAAAAATTGTGAGTTTTGTGAAAGGGAGGAGGTTAGTTCGTGTCCGCGCCGACTTTGCTTGACCTGCTTGGCTCTAATTTTGGTGATACTGTGCGTATCATTGGGGGTAGCGTTGCTAAACAGAGAAATTTTGGTAACAGACATGCATGAGTTTGTAAAAAATAGGACATGAGTGTATATTTAAGAAATAGCTTTTAGATGAACCGACGACTGTGACGCGGTTCAGGACATTGCAACCTTTCTCGCTTCGGAATTTTGAGGGTCCTCCTCAAAATTCTGCCCCATTTTACTGGGCTGCTGCTTCTGACGGTTGCTTGCGATAATCGGCTGGAATTACCCCAGCTTCCAATTGCCGGGAGAATGAAAATTTTATTGAATTGTGACCGAACCCATAAGGCTGCCTACGTATCCCCTCTTAAACGGGAATCAGGTCAGACGTAGTTCAAATCTCTTCCTTCTCTGATGGTGACAAATGAACGCTGATTCGTGTTTCTTTGATGTTTTCTGCATCTTCCAGGTTAATAATCTCAGTCTCGTCGAGGTTGGACTTAGGCCTATTTTCGAAATTCTCAATTTCCTGAACAATCTCTTCCGATATACCATCTTCCTCTGAATCTATGTCCGTTTGTTGCGTTGTCTCGTTGCATGTCACAGTTGTTGGTTCATCAAGATAAGTAATAGTAATGCTGTATAAGTAAAGTAATGAGAGAAAATAATAAGAGTAAGATTTATAAGAAAATTGAAATGCTTTGATAAATTCCATAAATGTTTTGAACATTGGAGCTCTTTCTTGCAAAAATAAAATGCGAAAGGAAAGTAAACTAGTAAAATAAAATAGTGCATAGTGCTTGTTCAGCCTTGCTACCCCGAGGCACGCAGGGCTCTGGTGGTTTTGACGGTCCAGTTATTGAGGCATGCTCCTCTGCTTACCGCCTGTATGGAAGGGCCTTCCTCCCCCTCCTCCTCGAGAATGACACAGCAATCCATATCATCGTCTTCTAGGAACAAATTCCTCATTGCTGCTAGGGCTTCTTCTTCTTCTTCTGACCCATAGATGACCTCGGTCGGTTGGAAGGTCTGCTCCAAACGGGGTATCGGCTGCTCCAATGGATAGTAAGGACTGCACCAGGGTGGTGACCATTCATTGAATTCTTTCCAGGTATACTCATATCCCAATCCGAAGGTGGTGCCGTGTTTCTTGAGCTTGATGGGCTTAGCGATTCCTTGGAGATTCTTGCCAAGTCCCTTGCCAGGTTCATACCCTCTCCAGTTCAATATGCTTTCAATTTTGTTATCCCACCACTTATCTTTATCGACGGTGTTGACTCATTCGATGTGGTGGTAAGTTTCTCCGCCTATCTTTCTTCTTCCTCCGATTGCTAGGATGGTCTGGCGACTGTATATGGGATTGCTACCGTCGCCGTGAATGATCACCTCTTGGTGATTCCACTCAAACTTCACTACCTGATATAGTGTTGATGCTACAGCCCCAGAGGCGTGAATCCATGGTCGTCCCAACAATAAATTGTAAGATGCCGGCACGTCTATCACTTGAAAGTCAACATCAAACCAGGTAGGCCCCATTTGCAAACATAAGCTAATCTCCCCAATGGTAGACCTTTGGGGACCGTCGAAAGCTTTAACGTTGATGGCCCCGTCCTTGATTTCATGCAACCCCTTTCCCAATGTCCTGAGTGTTACCAATGGACAAATGTTGAGACTGGACCCCCCATCGACCATAAAATAATCTTCGCACTACACGGTGATGTGCAATGCCTTATTGTGACTCAATCCCTCCGGTGGCAGCTCATCTTCGTGAAAAGTGATTTTGTGACTTTCCAATACCTGGCCTACCATGTTTGCCATTTCTCCTCCAGTGATGTTGCTTGGTACATACGCCTCACTCAGCACTCTAAACAAGGCATTCTTGTGTGCATCGGAACTCTGTAGCAAAGCAAGGATAGAAATCTGCGCCGATGTTTTGTTCAACTGATCAATGACTGAGTATTCCTTTGCTTGTATCTTTCTCCAGAGATTATCGGGCCCAATTTCAGTGATGGCTTGTCGACCAGAGGTCTGCTTACTCGACTCAGCCAAGTGTTTCTGGGGAATAAACCTTGCCGGTTCTTGTCATACCCTGTGCTGCAACTGCTTCCCCGAACTTGGCTTTACCTTTCCTTCTTGCCTCGGCTATGTAGTCCCACGGTATGGCTTTTGTGTAGAATGGTGTTACGGCTGTCATTGCTACCGGTATGGGCACCCTTGCTTTGGAAGGTAACACGGCAACTTCAAATGGTACAGGCGCCTTTGGGGACCCGAACTCGACCTCAATTGGTGTTGGCGTCTTCGCAGAGGATGGCGTTTCAAACTCAAGTGGTATGGACATGTTCACCTCGGCGTCTCCAGAAGGCTGAATCTGGACTACAATCGAATTAAGGGTGACTGTTGGTTTCTTTGGATTGTCGCCTTCTGCGATCAAACCGATTGATCCCTTAGGATCCCAATCATCCTCAATTTCAATCATGTGAACACCTCCACCCTTGTGGTCTGGCAGAGGGGTATTGCGGACATTCGAAGCAGGCTCCTTTGCCACGATGATCTTGTTGTCAATCAAAGCCTGGATCTTGTCCTTCAGGGAACGGCATTCATCAATGGTATGCCCCTTCATGCCAGAATGGTATGCAAAGATTTTATATGGGTTGACCCATTGGGAAGGGTTTTTAGTGGTTATAGCAGGGATAGGGGTGACATAACCAGTAGCTTTGAGCCTTTCGTACAGCTGGTCAATTGGTTCGGCAATGGCAGTATACTTTTTGGGCGGTCTGCGGTCGAAATTTGGTCGAGGTCTAGGAAAGTTTTGACGAGGGGAAGGTGATTGATAGTGGGATTGTTGAGCGTTATAAGCTTGGTAGACGTGTGCGGGCTGGGAATATTTGGGTGAAGCAGGTTGGTATGTAGGAGGTGGAGGTGATTGATAAGTAGGCGGTGGAGTTTGGTAGGAAGGTGCGGGTGTTCGGTAATTTAGGGTGGGTTGATATGTATGTGGAGGTATTGGATAAGTTTGGTATTTGACAGGTGATTTGGTTCTCTGTGCAACTATCACGGCGCCTACGTCCCTTTTCTTGGACGTACCACCAGATTGTAGAGCCTTATTGGTAGCTTGCAAGGCTTCAAAGTTCGTGACCTTACCACTCTTGATACCTTCCTCAATTCTTTTCTCCTAGCTTGATGATGTCCGAAAATTTATGGTTCTCGATCAGCATCAGTCTTTCATAGTATTGCGGGTCCTGAGCCCGGACGAAAAACTTGTTCATTTGTTCTTCCTCTAAAGCAGTTCGGACCATAGCAGCCTCTGATCTCCAACGAGTGGCATACTCGCGGAATGTTTCTGTGGGTTTCTTCTTTAAATTCTGAATGTAAAACTCATCCGGTGCATTTTCCGTATTGAACCTGAATCTATCCATGAAGTCAGATGCCATACTTACCCAGTTCGACCACTTCTTTGGGTCTTGGCTAATGTACCAAGACAGAGCATCTCCTTTCAGGCTTTTCATGAAAAGCTTCATGCGGATTTTCTCGTCTCTTCCTACTCCGACCAACTTGTCGCAGTATGTTCTCAAGTGAACCCTGGGATCCCCTGTACCATCAAACATTTCGAACTTGGGAGGTTTGTACCCCTCGGGCAGTTCGGCATCGGGTTGTATGCATAGATCTTCATAGTTTAGCCCCTCAATTCCCTTACTTCCTTCAACGCCTTGAATTCTGGTGGCCAACCTTTTAAGCTCTTCGGCCAAGTTTCTTATTAGCGAATCCTTATCATTGGACTCGGGTGTGCTTGAGATGGGCTGGGCGGAGTGTGGCATAGTCTCCACGTAGATGGGGATGTTGTGTTGGGTGTGGCAGTGTTCATTTGTGGAGTTCAAAGGTTCCGGGATGAGTAGTGGAGTATTGTTGGGATCGTGGCAAGTATTGCAGTGTTTGTGAGGAGCGGGATGGTTTTGTTGCTTTGGGATACTTTGTGGAGGTATGGGATTATGAGTTTTTGGGAAAGTAACTTCTGGAGTGGTGAGGGAGAATGAAAGACTCGCCAAATTCCGGACTTGATCAAGTTCTTCTTGGAACTTCAATAGTTTTTGTTCTAGTTGAGAGGTATTTTCCTTGGAGACCAGAGCACCACGAGTGACCTCTACCCATTCAGCTGAGTTGTTCGAATCTTCCATTCTTCTTTTCCTTTTGTGTCTGACAGGACTGGGAGGAGGAGTAGGTGGAGGGCCCCTGGATCTTGTAAAATATGATGATGTTGCAAGAGCTCACGAACTAACCTTTGGGGAGGGGAATAAACAAAAAGTAAAAACAAAAAGGTGATAAGTCAGTAAGGATCATAAGGAATGTTGCAATATTTAAACACGTAGTGCAGGAAGTATAAAGCGCGTCCTAATTTTGGGGACCTCGTTGTGGCCGAGGTAGGCCTAGCGACAAGTTAATTTGAGAACTTGGAATGCTAAATGCCTCATTTTATTGATAAAAGGTAGACGAATCCCAAAACGAGACTAAATAATAATTAAAAGTCACTAATGGCCATTGGCCTTATTACATCTTATAAAGAGAAAATGGAAATTCCTATCTATTTGGTCCCNCACGGTTTGTGCAAATAAGGAAAGGAAATCAATTAACAGCCAGTAAATCACAAGGTCTGAGTTTGGTATGGATGAATCCAGTCAGAAAAGGTGAAGAAAGGTTTTACTTAAGGAAAATCAGTAACAATCAATCAAACCTAAAAAAAGGATTCTGAATCAATCATAAGTTGGAAAACCTTTTCGGAAGAAAGAGTTCATCACACATATAAAAACACACAGCCATGCTTAAGCACGAAGAACTACCATGATAATCAGTAGAAGAGTCTAGCATA
>NW_017683427.1:0-1572 GCF_001879085.1 Nicotiana attenuata
ATTTAGAGCCCAACAATTAAAAGGATTATAATCCCAAACCATAAAGTTCAAATCCTAGCTCCGGCTCTGCCATAGGCCTTAATTGAAAGCTTCACAAAATAACCAACTTGCATAAATGGCCACATGCAAACCCTCTTGGCCTTAATCCTTGACCTCTTGTACAGGGGCGGATGTAGGGTATACTCGACGGATTCAATTGAATCCACCTCTGCTCTTGTAGCCCTCTAAAGCTTTAACGTCTTCATTAATCAGTCCACGTTGTGTGTCTTAGGCCGGATTGTATCACATATGTTCTTATCATACAAAGCAGGATAACGTAACTTCAAAAGTAAATTTGAACAATACTTGAAAGGTTATTTCAATAACATTTAAATATTCATTTCAACTTCAATTTCAAATACCATGTTGTCTTAAAATTTCAAAAGTGTGTTCTAAGCAAAAAATGTCAAGTTATGCACAAGACAAAGACAAGTCAAACAAAGAGTCGCACAGGAAAAGGAGAAAAACAGAGAACCTTATCGCTATCTGCAAGGGGCAGTAGGACACGATTAGAATAACAATGAATCAAACATCAAAATCAAGAATTTTTTCTCAAACTTCATCGAGTATCAAATTTAACAATTTAGGTCCGAATCACGTCAAACGACGTCCGTTTTTCACCAAATTTTACAGAAACATCTAAAATCATATATAAGACCTGTACCGGCACCGGAATCAAAATACGGGCCCGATATCAACACGTTCTAATCAAATTTCATTTCAAATTTCCTTAAACAATTTCAGAAAATAATTTCCTTTAAAAATTCATTTCTCGGGCTTGGGACCTCGGAATTCGATTCCGGGCTACGCCCGAGTCCCATATTTTCCTACGGACTCTCCGGGACCGTCAAAGCACGGGTCCGGATCCGTTTACCAAAAATATTGACCGAAGTCAAATTAATTTATTTTATACTCAAAATTTATTATTTTTCACAGATTTTCATATTTAAGCTTTCCGGTTAACCGCCCGGACTGCGCACGCAAATCGAGGTGACTCTAAATGAGGTTTTCAAGGCCTCAAAGTCATAGAATTTAATTTAAAACAGGTGATGACCTTTTGGGTCATCACAATATGGTTATTGCCGGTATGACTCTATATATATGTATATAAAATTTTGATCTTTCCCCTTACTTTTATAATTGTGTATTCATTTGATTTTCTTATAATTTATACGCTCTATTTTTCTATCATTTTTTCCTTATCTTTAATTGTGATCGTTATCGTTTTGCCTTCTATCCCTTTATGACCTTTTTTTACTAAACAAAAATGAGTTGCAAACTATTAATAAACTTGTTCGATTGTGTTTCGAAAGTTTTTTAACAGTCATAATTTCAGTTTTCCTGTTCATTTCATTTTGATAAGTTTGAAAATCCCCTATTAAAATCCTTAAGAATTCCTTGGAGGGGGCAAAATACATATTGACCCGTCGGCCGAAACTAATTGCATTCTCTAACTATATATAATTTTATATATATATATATATATTGACTCGTCCGTCGAAACTAATTGCATTCTCTCTATATATATATATA
>NW_017683427.1:2583-8511 GCF_001879085.1 Nicotiana attenuata
TACTTGGCACCTCCTAGCTGCACCGTGTCTCTAAGGACACACAAATAGGGATCATCAAACTGCCGATCACGGATACGCTCCAATAATGAAGAACGAGCGACCGTGCAAGCTAACACCCGACTAGGCTCAAAAATATCCAACCTCATAAATCGATTGGCCAAAGCCTGAGCATCCAAAGCAAGCAGCCTCTGACTGACCGGAATAAAAGCAAGACTGCCCATACTAGCTGACTTCCTACTCAAAGCATCGGCCACCACATTGGCCTTCCCCGGGTGATATAAAATGGTGACATCATAATCTTTCAACAACTCCAACCACCTCCTCTGCCTCAAATTCAACTCCTTTTGCTTGAACAAGTACTGAAGACTCTTGTGATCAGTGAACACCTCACATGCCACGCCATATAGATAATGCCTCCAAATCTTCAATGTCTGAACTATGGCTGCCAACTCTAGATCATGAACCGGATAGTTCTTCTCATGAATCTTCAACTGCCTCGAAGCATAGGCAATGACCTTGCCATCCTGCATCAATACTGCACCAAGCCCAACATGGGAAGCATCACAATAGACTGTATAAGGCCCTGAACCTGTGGGCAAAACTAACACCGGTGCCGTAGTCAGAGCTGTCTTGAGCTTCTGAAAGCTCGCCTCACACTCATCCGACCATCTGAACTGGGCACCTTTCTGGGTCAATCTGGTCATCGGGGCTGCAATAGATGAAAACCCCTCCACAAACCGTCGATAGTAGCCTGCCAACCCCAAGAAACTCCGGATCTCCGTAGCTGATGCTGGTCTAGGCCAGTTCTTGACTTCCTCTATCTTCTTTAGGTCCACCTGAATACCCTCTACTGATACAACATGACCCAGAAATGCAACTGAACTCAGCCAGAACTCACACTTGGAGAACTTGGCATATAACTGACTATCCCTCAGAGTTTGAAGAACCACTCTAAGGTGCTGCTCGTGCTCCTCCTGGCTGCGGGAGTATATCAAAATATCATCAATAAAGACTATCACGAACAAGTCCAAATAAGGCCTGAACACTCGGTTCATCAACTCCATAAATGCTGCTGGGGCATTGGTCAACCCAAATGACATAACCAAAAACTCATAATACCCATATCGAGTGCGGAAAGCTGTCTTAGGGACATCGGATGCCCTAATCCTCAACTGATGGTAGCCAGATCGCAAGTCAATCTTGGAAAATACCCTGGCACCCTGAAACTGGTCGAACAAATCATCAATCCTCGGCAGTGGATACTTATTCTTGATCGTTACCTTGTTCAATTGCCGGTAATCAATACACATTCTCATTGACCCATCCTTCTTCTTGACAAACAACACCGGCGCACCCCAAGGTGAAACACTGGGTCTAATGAAACCCTTCTCAAGCAAATCATGCGACTGTTCCTTTAACTCTTTCAACTCCGGCGGCGCCATACGATATGAAGGGATAGAAATGGGCTGAGTGCCCGGAGCCACATCAATACAAAAATCAATGTCCCTGTCGGGTGGCATACCCGGCAGGTCTGAAGGGAAAACATCGGGGAACTCCCGGACAATAGGCACAGAATCAATAGGAGAAACCTCAGCATTGGAATCACGAACATAGGCTAAATAGGCCAAACACCCCTTCTCGACCATACGCCGAGCCTTCACGTACGAAATAACACTGCGGGTAGAGTGACCTGGGGTCCCTCTCCACTCTAAACGGCAAATTTGGTAAAGCTAAGGTCACAGTCTTGCCATGGCAGTCCAAGATAGCATGATACGGGGATAACCAGTCCATCCCCAATATAACATCGAAGTCGACCATATCTAAAAGCAACAAGTCAACACGGGTCTCAAGACCTCCAATCACCACAACACAAGAACTATGAACTCGATCGACCACAATAGAATCACCCACCGGTGTAGATACATAAACAGGAATACTCAGTGGATCACTAGGCATGACCAGGTACGGTGCAAAATAAGAGGACACATACGAATACGTAGACCCTGGATCAAATAGCACTGAAGCATCTCTATCACAAACCAGAATAGTACCTGTAATGACTGCATCTGAAGACTCAACCTCTGGCCTGGCTGGAAGAGCATAACATCGGGGCTGGGCCCCACCACCCTTAACTGCCTCTCTAGGACGGCCGGCTGCTGGCTGGCCTCCACCTCTAGCCGCCTGAGCTCCACCTCTATGACCTCTACCTCCACCTCTAGCACCTCTACCCCCGCCTCTGGCTGGCTGGGCGGCCTGTGGAACATCTGGTGCCTGAATCATAGGACGGGGACCCTGCTGCTACGGCTGGGCACCCCTCAACCTCGGACAAGCCCTCCTGATGTGACCATACTCACCACACTCATAACATCTATCCGAACGCTATGGCTGAGGAAACTGAGGCTGACCCTGGCGACCTGATTGACCCCCATGGAAACTCTGAAGTGGCGGTGCGCTGATAGGAGCTGGCGGTGCACTGAATGACTGCTGATCAGAATAGTGTGCCTGAGAACCACGGCCACCTGATGTACCATGAGAAACCTGGAGAGCTGATTGAAAGGGCCTAGGAGGATGTCCTCTACCATATGAATCTCTACCTCCAGACGAGGTACCACTGAATCTGCCGGAATGACGGGCTCTCTTGTCTCCCCCATGACCACCCCCCTGCGATAATACCATCTCAATCCTCCGGGCCACATTGGCCGCCTCCTGAAAAGTGATATCACTCCCCGCCTCTCTAGCCATCTGGAGACGAATAGGCTGAATGAGTCCATCAATAAACCGTCTCACTCTCTCCCTCTCAGTGGGGAGTATGACAATAGGATGGCGAGCCAACTCAATAAACCTGGTCTCGTACTGAGTGACCGTCATGGAACCCTACTGAAGGCGCTCGAACTGCCTCCGAAAGGCCTCTCGCTGAGTCACGGGGAGAAACTTCTCCAGAAATAACACTGAAAACTGCTCCCATGTCAAAGATGGCGACCCTGCTGGCCTGGCTAAACAGTAATCCCTCCACCAAGTCTTGGCGGATCCAGATAGGTGAAATGCAGCAAAATCAACCCCATTGGTCTCAACAATACCCATGTTCCGAAGAACCTCGTGGCAGCTGTCCAAATAATCCTGAGGATCCTCAGTAGATGCACCGCTGAAAGTAGTAGTGAAGAGCTTGGTGAACCTATCCAATCTCCATAAAGCATTGGCGGACATGGCTGTCCCAACACCGGCCTGGGCTACCACACCCGGCCGAGCTGCTCCAACTGGCTGAACTGCTGGAGTCTGAATCGGAGGAACTACCTGCTCCGGAGTGCGTGTAGCAGGAGTCTGAGCCCCTCCTCCAGCCTGAGAAGTGGCTGGTGTTAATGGAAGCAAACCCGTTCGGGTGACACTCTCCATGAGGCCCACCAATCTGACAAGAGCGTCTTGAAGAACTGGGGTGGCAATGAACCCCTCTGGGACCTGAGCTGGGCCCACCGGAACCGCTGGGGCTGGAACCTCCTTCTCGAAATCAACCTGAGGCTCCGCCACTGGTGTTGCTGCTCGGGGCTGAGCTCTGCCCCTACCTTGGCCTCTAGAACGGCCTCGGCCTCGCCCTCTGTCCCTGGCGGGAGCTGCTGCTGGGGGCTCGGGCTGCTGAGCGGTAGATGACGAAGCGCGTGTTCTCGCCATCTGCGAAAGAACAGAATAGAAATTCAATCAGTATTTGAGAAACAGAACCGCACGATAGGAAAGAACAAATGTGAAGTTTTCTAACTCTGTAGCCTCTGGGGGATAAATACAGACGTCTCCGTACCGATCCCTCAGACTCTACGAAACTTGTCCGTGAGTTGTGAGACCTATGCAACCTAGAGCTCTGATACCAACTTGTCACGACCCGAATTTCCCACCCTCGGGAGTCGTGATGGCGCCTACTATTGAGAGCTAGGCAAGCCAAACACTAACTACTTTATCATTAACAACATAATCCTTTTTAATAATTTATCAGCATTAAAATAAAAGCAATTGATTTAACTAAATAAGCGGAAGTCGTAAATTAACTGGAAAAAAACTGATTGGAAATGCGGAAGAATTCAACATAAGCTCTACCCAAGACTGGTGTCACAATACTCACGAACATCTAAGAATACTAAATATAAAGTTTGAAAGAAATATAGCTATTTGTCTCGAACACAATGAGATAACATTCTAAAATAAAAGATAGGGGAAACGCCGGGCCTGCGGACGCCTGCAAGGCTACATCGGTGTCTCGCTGGACTGAAGGCCTGCTCCCACGCTACTGTTGCTGCTGTCCAAAACCTAGATCTGTGCAAAATAGCACAGAGTGTAGTATCAGCACAACCGACCCCATGTGCTGGTAAGTGCCTAGCCTAACCTCGGCGAAGTAGTGACGAGGCTAGGACCGGACTACCAATTAAACCTATGCAGTTATATAATATACAGCGGAAAAACAAAACAGGAATAAACAAGCAAAGATGGAAGGGGGGAACATGCTGTGGGGGTATACCAGTATTAACAATAAATCCAGAGTAACAGTCTAAGGGCAGCTTAGAATTTACAGCGAACAAAGAAACTAATATCCAAAATAAACACACTTGTATCAATAATTGTTGCGGCGCGCAACCCGATCCCAATATATAACAACATTGTTGCGGCGTACAACCCGATCCATATCATTTAGCATTGTTGTTGCGTGCAACCCGATCCACAAATATCATTGTTGCGGCGTGCAACCCGATCCATATCATTCAGCGTTGTTGCGGGACGCAACCCGATCCACAAATATCATACAATGCACGGCATCACCCTTCGTGCTTTAACACTCTTCCTCACTCAAACAACAATCACAAATAAGGGGCAAGAAAGTAAACAAATATTGATAGAAATCACGGCAAGGGAATGCAATTAAACAATCAAATCCCGGCAAGGGAACAATATCAATAAATTTCCATGTCCCGGCAAGGGAGAAAATCAACAAAACAACAAAACGTCCCGGCAAGGGAATAAACCAATAACTCTTCCTCTTTCTTTCACTTTCATCTCATAGTTCACATTATCACTTGAGCCAACGCTCCAAGGATTTAAATATCTCATATACCTTCACAATTTGTATTTCAACTCGAGCCAGCGCTCCACGAAGTTCAAAGATCACAATTTCCTTTCACATACTCTTTACAACATATAAAAATCATCAACTAAGTATGGAAGCTGTAACAAAGCCAGGATATTCGCAATATAAGGACTCACAGTCATGCTAGACACCAATGTATAGATACTCGTCACCATGCCAATACATCGTACTCGACAAATAGCAAGTAGCAAATAAGACTCAACTCCTATTCCCTCAAGCTAACGTTAGACCAAACACTTACCTGAACTTCCACGGCCAAATCAATCCACAACAACCGCTTTCCCTCTCGAATTCGGCTCCAACTCAATCAAATCTATACAATAATGACTTCATAGTATCAATACATCCTAAACAAATCAAACCCAATGCCAAATTATAGATTTCCAAGCTTTCTTTCCAAAATCCCAAAATTGACCCCGGGCTCGCTTGGTCAAAACACGAGGTTCGGACTAAACACATATCCCCCATTCATCCACGAGCCCGAATATATAATTTGTTTTTAAATTCGACTCCAAAACGAGGTCTAAATCAAGAAAATCCAAAAAGCCCTAACTCTACCCATTTCCCCCAATTTCTACCCTAAATTACATGTTTTAGGCTTAGGAATTCAATAAACATTGATGGAAAATGAAGAAAACGAGTTAAGATTTACTAACCCAAGAAGTTTTGGTGAAAGGGAGCTTCAATGGACGCCTAAAGACCTTGGAGAAGAAGGAGCTCGTGTGTTTTTATGAAAATCCCGCAATACACTGATTCTGGAAATTAAAATATAACTGGGCAAAAATTGCCCTTCGCGTTCGCGGAAA
>NW_017683428.1:0-8510 GCF_001879085.1 Nicotiana attenuata
CACGGACATGTTTACCTCAGCATTCCCGGAGGGCTGGATCTGGACCATAATTGGATTCAGTGTGACGGCTGGTTTCTTGGGCTCGTCACCTTCGGCAATTAATCCAATTGACCCCTTGGGGTCCCAATCATCTTCTACTTCGATCATATGCACACCACCACCCTTATGATCAGGCAAGGGATTGTTGCGAACGTTAGGAACAGGTTCCTTGGCCATGATGATTTTGTTGTCAATTAGATCTTGGATTTTTTCTTTCACAGATCGGCACTCATCAATGGTATGCCCTTTCATGCCGGAATGGTATGCACAGGTTTTATTTGGATTGACCCACTGGGAAGGATTATCTGGAGTTATGGCAGGGATTGGGGTAACGTAACCAGCAGCTTTGAGCCTTTCATATAGTTGTTCGATTGGCTCGGCGATGGCGGTGTATTGGATGGGAGGTTTGCGGTCAAAGTTAGGGCGTGGCCTGGGGAAATTTTAGCGAGCGGGAGGTGATTGGTAGTGGGCATTATAGGCTTGGTAGACGGGTGCAGGTTGGGAATATCTTGGTGAGGTGGGTTGATATGTGAGAGAGGGAGATGATTGGTAAGCGGGTGATGGAATTTGGTAAGAAGGCGGAGGTGCTTGGTAGTTGGGGATAGGTTGGTATGTGATAGGGGGTACCGGGTAGGCTTGGTATTTTACTGGGGACTTGGTTCGCTGTGCAACCATCACGGCACTCATGTCCTTTTTCTTGGACGCGCCAGCAGATTGTAGGGCTTTGTTGGTAGCCTGCAATGCTTCAAAATTAGTGACCATTCCGCTTTTAATGCCCTCTTCAATCCTTTCTCCTAGCTCGATGATATCGGAGAATTTCTAGCCTCTATCAACATTAACCTCTCATAATACTACGGATCTTGCGCTCGGACGAAAAATCGGTTCATCTATTCTTCCTCTAAGGCCGGCCTGACCTTAGCAGCCTCGGATCTCCATCGAGTAGCATACTCGTGGAATGTCTCAGTGGGTTTCTTTTTCAGATTCTGGATGTAGAAGATATCTGGTGCATTTTCTGTGTTGAACCTGAACCTGTCCATGAAATCGGACGCCATTCCTACCCAGATCGTCCATTTCTTGGGATCTTGGCTAATGTACCAAGATAGCGCATCACCTTTCAAACTTCTCATGAAGAGTTTCATGCGAATCTTCTCGTCTCTTCCTACACCGACCAGTTTATCACAATATGTCCTCAGATGGACTCTAGGATCCCCAGAGCCGTCAAACATTTCGAACTTGGGAGGTTTGTACCCCTCGGGAAGTTCAACGTCTGGCTGGATGCAAAGATCCTCATAATTCAACCCTTCAATGTTTTTGTTTCCTTCCACGCCCTGGACCCGGCTAGTCAACTTTTTGAGTTCAGCTGCCAGGTTCTTGATGAGAGAGTCTTTGTCATTAGACTCTGGTGTGTTTGTAATGGGTTTGGTGTAGTGTGGCAAGGTTTCCGCATATATGGGAGTGTGGTGGGGATGGTCATTTGATGGTTCAGGGATGAGGAGTGTTGTTGAGATGTGTGTTGCAATAAGTAGCGGGCTGTTTCTGCGGCTTTGGGATGTTTTGTGGAGGTATGGGGTGTTGAGCATTGGGAAAGTTGATGTCTGGAGTCGTGAGGGAGAATGACAGACTTGCCAAGTTCCGAACTTGGTCTAATTCTTCTTGAAATTTCAGTAGCTTCTATTCGAGCTGCGCGACACTTTCTTTAGATACCTGAACACCCTGATGAACCTCTACCCTTTCAGCTGAGTCGTCCTTTCTGATGTTTTCCATTTTCGCTTTATTCTTGCTTTTGATAGGACTTGGAGGAGAAGGAGGTGGAGGGCCCTTAGATCTTGTGGAGTAAGCTGATGATGCCAGAATGCACGAACTAACCTTTTGGGGAGGGGAATAAAAATAAAAGTAAAAACAACAAAAGGTAACAAGTTAGTGCGGATTCTGAGAAAAAAAATATTGTAGTATTTAAACACATAGTATAAAAATAAAATCGTGTCCTAAATTGGGTGCCTCGTTGTGCCCGAGGTAGGCCTAGCGACAAGTTGATTTGGAGAACTTATAATGCTAAGTGCCTCATTTTATTGATAAAAACAAGACGAATCCCAAAACGACACTAAAATTGCATAAAGTAAAAAATGTCACTAATGGCCGTTGTCCTTACTACATTTAAAGCAAAAGAAAAGAATCCTATCTATTTGGTCCCAAAAGGACCTTCCCCGTGTTAAATGTTCTCGTTGATCAGATCCTCCAGCTTTTCGCTAGCCTTGATGACCCTCTCTTTCCATTCATTGATTTGGTCACTTGATGTGAGATTCCTCCACCAGGTAAGCAAGAGTGAGGGCGCGCTAACCATACCGAAGTTGGGGACTTCGTCATTCGTTTCCTGCAAAACAAAAGGGTTAGACCCTTACCCCCGCCGGACTCGACTATTTAAATCAATAATTGGCATAAACAGCATTTAGTTCTCCAAATAAATGCACAGAGTATGGTGTTGTCCGTTTGGGTCCCAGGGGAACCCAGTGGACTTTGGATAAGGCCATCTTAAAGAGTCATTATGTGGACAACATAACTGACTCGACTAGGCTTGACAGTGATGCATGAACAGTTAAACAGGATAAGGTTTCTATGGGGTGCTAGACCGGTACCCTTGAGTGGACAACTCAAAAGGGAAAGGCACGGAACCGTCGACTGCACCGCTGATCGACTAGTTTTACCGCAAATATGCCTTTGCCAAATTTAGGGGGTAATAATATTGGAAGAGCGCAATCACTCATCAAGCATTGCTATGGTATTTGTTTGGCACGAGTGGAATATGATGTTGAAGATGTAATTACAAAAAATGAAACAGATTGTCACGTATTTTCACGTTCATAATGATTACAATAATTGCTCGAAAATTACAACGGTATTTAAAGAAAGCTGTAAATGAAAGTGTTAAAGAAAAAGGAAACAAAAAGACAAGTCAGTTTCGAATAAAGGTATTAAACAAAGCAATAAAGAAAATAATAAAGTCACATATAACATGAAGTGGTAAAAGCCTAAAGATTCCCCAGCAGAGTCGCCATGCTGTCGGCGCCCCCTTTTTCTCGCGAAATCGGGTTTACGACATTCGGGAAGACAACTCTATTCCCATTTGGGAATTGGGTTTTTGGATTTGAAGAGTCGCCACCTAATGATTAAGTGAATTAGGACACTAAGGGTTTTTGAGTTGGAAAACCAGAGTTCGGGTAAGGGCTAGAAATTATCTCAAGGGGAAGGTGTTAGGCACCCCTCAAGATCCACTAGTGTGGTTCCCGGCCATGCTATGTTGTGACTTTAATGCAAATAGATACACAAATGATCTTACACATAAGGGTTACAAATAGATGCGTGACAAGTATGTGAGATCAAGGTCTAGATGATCTACAATTTGTTTAAAGGGGGGACTAAACGCAGAAAATTGATCAATACATTGAATAAACAAAGAAGAAAAATTTTGAAGAAAAGGAATAATGCAGTAAAATTAAGGAGGAGTTTTGAGTAGTTGAAAAGACAGGATTTTATTGATATTAAACAAAGTTGTATAAGGAAAGGGGACCTAGGTTTATAAATCACATGGATCATCCACACAACACCGGTAATCAATCGTACGCGTAGTGTTATCATGTGATCATCATCTCCATGTCTACCCTTCCCACCCCGTTAAGGTATTTAGCGCGAAATAGTCTCATTTACTTATTGCATGCTATTACCCGTCCCACCTATCAGTCCTGGAGGCTTTTAGGAATACTAATCCTAAAGGGAGGAAGCTTGGCTTTTCAGAGGTTTAAAAAGGTTAAAATACTAAGGCGTCAAGCAAAACACATGAAAGCAGTTATGGGAGCACAAAACAATTAAGGCTCAGATAAACCTCCTTTAATCACAGAAAATCATGTAGTTTAGCATGTCTTACGTGTACTGATTAGGTCGAAATTATGCTTAACGTTAGGCAGAGTGGTTCATTACATATTTTCAGGCAAGAAGTTCGCATTAGGCTCGCCTGGCTGCAACTTATCGAAGACCAGTGCAATTAATTAACTACATACTTGTTTGCCTACGTGACGACCTATAGGCATGGCATCTACCGGTTTCAGGAATAAAGAAACAAACTGATTAAGAAAGTTGCCAGTTTTAACAGAATGGTGCGAGTTCTGTAATTAGTGCTAATCTTAAAACGAGTGATTCAGATTTGATTGATAGTTCCTATAGGCATGCTTTCTAGCGTCGTTAATTTAAACACTTTATACAGGCGTAGCAAGAGCGCAGAAATCCTATAGGCATGGTATCTGAATACTGTTAGTTTTTTAATCCTATAAATAGGTTTGCCTAGTGACCATTGCATGCGCAGAGTCTGGATTTCTGGTTACTTATAGGCGTGGTATCCATATGGAGATGCAAAATTCCTATAGACATGGTATCTATATGGATGCATAAACCTGTAGACATGGTATCTATATGTGCAGAATTGCAGAAACCCTATGGACATGATATCTATGTGGAGAAGTGCAGAAACCTTATAGACATGATATCTATGTAGATGCATGAACCTATAGACATGGTATCTATATGTGATATGCAAATGTGCGAAGCTGTAGGCAAGATACATGGGTACAGAAGTGTGGTAATTCCATATGAGCATGATATCTACCCCTTTGCATGCATGGTTACCCTTCCCTTTTCACTAATAACCCCAGAGGTTATTACAAAGTATTATTACAGACCAAGATGAACCGAAAATGGGAAATAAAATTACAATCAGAACTCTTAAGCTGCATCCAAGGAGCCTAATTCAAACCCAAGGTCTAACAATATGATATGAGCCAACTGCCAGGATCAGGTTCCAAAGCCTTTCTCTTATCCGGGATGTGTCAAAGTACCAAGGAGTTTCAAGAACTCCAGGCAATGCTCACACCCAGATATCATTACAGAACTGAGTTAAAGTGTAGTGTGGCAGGGCCAGCCCTCCAATGTCCAAGTTTAGAGGGAGCTCAAAGTCCCAAGGCAAGGCTCATTGGAGGTGGGCAGAACTTAGAGTCTAGGAACAAGTGTAAGTGCAATAGAGGGATATAAGGGATGCCAAGGCAGGCTGGTGGTCACGCCCAGTAACATAAAATGCTGGCACGCCCCTGACCAGCCCACTAGCCAAACATTGGAGAGTCCAGGACCTATTGAAGGTCAAACCATGGCCTGGGCAGTAATTGGGATGCTGTCAGGCCAAGGTTTCAACTCAACACATAAAGGAAGTTAGGGGGTAAGGATTCATATGAAAGCAGAAGCAAAGAAATAAAAATACTCAGCATAAGCTACGAAGCATGAACAGCAAACCACACAGAAGAATGAAACTATAGAATAAACATATAGGGATGGGGCAAAAGTTTAAATGAAAGGGCATACCTGTTTTCAGAAACAAGCAAGTAGGGAGAAGCAGTAGACTCAGGGAAGCCAAGTTGCAATCAAGAAGCAAGAGTGTAAGCTTTTAGAAGAGAGTTGTGATGATTAAAAATCATGTGCGTGTTTAAAAAAATTGTGTCATGTATTTATAATGCAGAAAATAAGCAGAAATAGGTAAGAAAATAGTTTGAAAATCAATCACACAAGGTTTCCCTTTAATTAAGGGATTCTGATTTTAAACGGGCAAGGTAAATAAGGAAGGGAGTTAATTAAACACTTTTCAAAGTAATGCATGAAGGGTAAATACATAATAGTTATTTAAGGAAAGGCTTTTGACAGTACACGGTCATGTAAATTAAGGAAAGGAAATCAGTTGACAGCCAAGCAATCAAGGGTCGAAAATTTTATGTGAATGAACCAAGTCAGAAAAAGGTGAAGGGATGCTTCACCTAAGAAGAATCAGTAGCAATCAATTAACCCAAAAAAAAGGATTCTAATTCGAACACAAATTAGAAAACCTTTTGAAGAATGATGTTAACACATATAAAAGGGGTTGTCATGCTAATCAGAAGAGTTCATACACAAAAGGATTCAAACTTATTATATGGATCCAAAGTGAATTTGAGAGAGTCCACGGCTCGAATGGAACCCTAGTCCAAACATACAAGACCACACTCGTCAAAAAATCCCAAATCCTAGGGTTTTCGACTTGAACCAAATGCAAAGAAGAGAAACAAGTAGATATAGTAGAAAGTTTAATGTAAAATAGAGTAAGGGAATTAATTTGAAACACAATGAGAGTAGAAGAGACAGTAGAGGCAAATACGCTTAAGCAGGCATAGTAGGAACACTTAATAAACATGGTTGAAAAATGCAGTAGACGAATCATATCAAGTCATAGTGGAAGGCAAGTAGCAGAACATAGCATGTGAGACATAGCATAGATGGCATATAAACATAGCATGTGAAAACATAGTAGAGAGAAGAACAAAATACAGAAAAGAACATGTATATATGAAAACACGTAAGAATATAAAACACACATAAGAAAGGAAGAAGAAAAGTCGGAAAACACTGAAGCATTTTCGGAAAGCCCTAAACCAGAAAAGAGGCGACTTTGAAAGTAAGATTTTAAAAAGAAAAATTGGGGAAACCACTTGAAAACTCAAGATAAAGCATGAATACACATAGATGTGGAGATAACCGGAGAAGAACCTCGATAGTTAGGGTTTTCAGATGAACCCTAGAATGAGAAAGGCTTCGAAAACGTCCGATCTAAGTCGGATGAGACTCGAAACAGGCTCAGGAGGATAAGATGTGCCAGAGCCAGGCCGGAGATGGTCGGGAACCTCAAGTCGGCGGAGGTCTGGGTGGAGACCTTTGAGGTCTAGCCTCGAACCTTCGAGTACCAAGTACATAGAAGCGATAGGAGGTAAGCATAGATCATCCATGGCCTGAGAGGCCATGGGTTCTGGTGAGTTAGAGGTCGAAAATGGGGGGAAGGTGATTAGGGTTTCAAGAACACTTGAGAGAGTTTGAGAGGGGGAGGGTGTTCACGGGCGGCTACTGAAATGAAAATGAGGGAATTAGGGTTAGTCATTAGGTTTAATTAAGGAAGGGCGAATTGAGGCCGTTGATCTCAAAGATCAACGGTTCAGATCAAAGGGGGCTTGGGTCGGGCTGGTTTAAACGGGTTATTGGGCCATTTGTATTTAATCAAAAATCTGATGGGGATGGGGCTAAATTGGCTATAATTGAAATAATAAGGGTTGTTTGTTAAATAGCCAATTTTTCCCTTTTATTATTTTATAAAAATAGTAAGAAATGATTTNAAAACAAAGAAAAAAGAAGAGAAAAAAAAAGGGGAAAAAAGAAGAGAAAAGAAAAGAAAAGAAGCAGGCATAGTAGGAACACTTAATGAACATGGTTGAAAAATGCAGTAGACGAATCATATCAAGTCATAGTGGAAGGCAAGTAGCAGAACATAGCATGTGAGACATAGCATAGAAACATGGCATATAAACATTGCATGTGAAAACATAGTAGAGAGAAGAACAAAATACAGAAAACATGGTAGAAGAACATGTATATATGAAAACACATAAGAATATAAAACACACATAAGAAAGGAAGAAGAAAAGTCGGAAAACACTGAAGCATTTTCGGAAAGCCCTAAACCAGAAAAGAGGCGACTTTGAAAGTAAGATTTTAAAAAGAAAATTTGGGGAAACCACTTGAAAACTCAAGATAAAGCATGAATAGACACAGATCTGGAGATAACCGGAGAAGAACCTAGATAGTTAGGGTTTTCAGATGAACCCTAGAATGAGAAAGGCTTCAAAAACGTCCGATCTAAGTCGGATGAGACTGGGAACAGGCTCAGGAGGCTAAGATGTGCCGGAGCCAGGCCGGAGATGGCCGGGAACCTCAAGTCGGCGGAGGTCTGGATGGAGACCTTTGAGGTCTAGCCTCGAACCTTCGAGTACCAAGCACACAGGAGCGATAGGAGGTGAGCATAGATCATCCATGGCCTGAGAGGCCATGGGTTCTGGTGAGTTAGAGGTCGAAGATGGGGGGAAGGTGATTAGGGTTTCAAGAACACTTGAGAGAGATTGAGAGGGGGAGGGTGTTCAGGGGCGGCTACTGAAATGAAGATGAGGGAATTAGGGTTAGTCATTAGGTTTAATTAAGGAAGGGCGAATTGAGGCCGTTGATCTCAAAGATCAACAATTCGGATCAAAGGGGGCTTGGGTCGGGCTGGTTTAAACGGGTTATTGGGCCATTTGGGTTTAATTAAAAATCTGATGGAGATGGAGCTAAAATGGCTATAATTGAAATATAAGAGATGTTTGTTAAATGGCCAATTTCCCCTTTTATTATTTTATAAAAATAGTCAGAAATGATTTAAAAATAAATTACAGGTACTGAACTAATTAATAACATATAAATATTAATGTAGAAATACTAAAAGTGATTCAATGATTACGAAATGCTGTTAATTGTAAAATAGGCCATAATTGCAATTGTATGCAATTTAGCTAAAAAAAATACCAAACAAATGTATAAAAATATGC
>NW_017683429.1:0-5477 GCF_001879085.1 Nicotiana attenuata
CTGAGGGGAAGGCACGACCATTGACAGCACCGCTGATTAACTGGTTTTACCGCAAATAAGCCTTTCCGAATTTAAGGGTAGTAAATAGGAAGAGCGCAACCACTCATTAAAGCGTTGCTATAGGATTTGATACGCACGAGTGGAATATGATGTGGAGCATGATTTATGCAGCAATAACATGTAGTCAAGTATTTTCACGTAGGAAAAATAAATACAGTATTTAAATAATTGAAAGACAATTACAGGAAAAGGAAATAAAGAGACAAGTCAGTTTCAAGGCAATAAAGAAATCATAAATGCTTGAAAAAATAGACAGTTAGATTCAAATAAGGGAGAAGGGTACGGGATAAGCATGTTTGGGACTAATTAAAAGTCAAGTTCGTTATGGTAAGAGCCTAAAGATGTCCCCAGCAGAGACTCCATGCAGTCGCGCCCCCTTTTTCCCTCCCTTTTTGACGGGGAGAGGTCCGAGTTTCGACATTCACGGGGTGTAATAACTCATTTCCTTTTGGGAATTATTTGAAGAGTCGCCACCTAACGGATTATGGTGCGTTAGGGCACCTAGAGCGATTAACTCTTGGGTTGGTTTGTATTACCAGAGATTAGGGTAAGGGCTCGAAGTATCCTCGAGGGGAAGGTGTTAGGCACCCCTCTTGGTCCACAACTGTGGGTCCCGGCCGAACTTGTATTCACAAATTAGTCCATATAAACGGTTGAATCAAATAAGTTGCAAGCAGAGCATGTTGGGCATTGTATAATAAAATAAGAATTTAAACAGGTTGTATGCATAAAAAGGAAAGTAAAGAGAATATGGGGAGAGGGAGGTCCTAGGTTGGTTAGCCTATAGGATCACATCAATACAATGCCCGGTAATCACTCCTTCGAATGGGGCTACGCGTGGCATTACTGCACCGGTCATCATATCCATATCTACCCTCCTATCCCCTTAGTGGTCATGCAAAGCGAGTGTTGGTCAACGATCGTTATTGCGTGCTGCTACCTATCCCTTCATAATGGTCCTGGAGGGAGTTAGGACCTCTACCTATAGGTGGTTCTAAACAGACCCCTAAGGTTTTTAAAAGGCAAAAATTCTAAGGCGACAGTCAAAAGCATTTAGGACTTTCACACATAATGGGAGCAATTAAGAGGCTCAGAGTTTCCTCATCAAACAAACACATAGCAGCACGACTCAAGCACAGTTAAGGTCTTTTATTAATCAATGTGGTAAAGTAGGATATCTAAGTGACTATGCAGAAATAAACAAAACCCCTTTTTTAGACTCAGAAATTAGACCCTAGTAGTTTCCTAAGTACTCCTTTTAAAGCGTGTTAGGATCTGAAAACATGATAGAGACAATTTCAGAGAATGCAATTTTGAAAGCGCCCTAGAGGCTTGCCTATACGCAGGATGGTGATATCTATATTAATACAGGAACAAACAGATTTTTGAAATAGGCTCCGTTAATACTTATATGCATGATAAATAATGAGATTGGGGCAGTTTTGAAGAACTTATTCAAGAAAATGCTTAATACTTGATAAGACCAATTTTAAAACGAACCAGGCGTGATCGAGTTGATTTATTAGACCAAATTAGATTAACAGACAGAATTGCGAGTAGAGCTCCCTATAGGCATGATATCTAAGCGTATTACTAATTTTAATCGATTTGCAGGTATGGCAACATGCAGAAATACTCATTATAACTATATCTGAATTAAGTCCTATAGGCATGATGTCTATTATTAAACTGATTTTAAGACATGGTTGTTTGGACCCTATATGCATATTTTCTAAACATGGCAGAATGTAAAACCTTATAGACATTATTTCTACTTGACGAGCAAACAAACTTGAATGTGAAATCCTATGGACATGATTTCTATTAGGCAAAGCAATCAGATTAAAGAGCAAAAGTTCTATGAGCATGCTGTTTATTCGGAGCAAACCGACTTTAAAAGTGAAGTCCTAAGAGCAGGATTTCTACCCGTATTACCCCCAGAAAATAGGCATCTACCCACCCTTTTTCACTAAATACCTCAATATGTGTTTACAAATTATTACACGCCAATGAATGAATTACATAAATAAAACAGAAAATCAAGAAGCTATTCTATAGGGAGCCTTCAATTAGGCCCAGATTTCCCAAAGCCTCCAATGGCCTCATATGCCTCAATTACATAGACAAAATCATACTCTAGGTGCATCAAAGTTCCCTAAGGATCCCGGGCAGTGCTTACACCTAGACTTAGTATCCAAGAGTTGAACAAGTGCAGTGTGGAAGGGCCAGCCTCAGTATGCCAGAGTTCAGAGGGTTCTCAAAGGATCCCAAGGCAGTACATATACTAGAGGGGGCATAACTTATTGGCTAAGAGTAGAGTGAGAAGTGATGGACACAAGTTGAAAAGATTTTAGTAAGAAACTATAATTAAGAAAAGCCTTTCTTGAAAGCAATTCAGTAGAGATTGTTTGAAAAAGAGATTGGAGTAGTTAACAGAGTCCAAACACAGCTAGTTCACGGAACCAAGTAAACTCAATAGTCACACACAGGGGTCAAGGGGTTTGGGACACATAGAACATCTGGTTGCAAACACAGAACCCTTCAAAGGTCTAGGACTGGTTTAGACATGCTCAGAAACAGCTGACACTGGCATAGTCACAAAACCAGGCATGAAGAACACGACCACATAGAGGGTGATAGGGATTTGGGATCCATGGGATATAGTATGGTAACTATACAACAAGTAAGAGACAACTGGTAAGACATGCTCAGAAACACACATAAAGGGAATATACTAATCTAAAGGAAGGGGAAGACATAATAACAAGCTAGTAATGTATTCTTAACTACATGTTTCACAACAGAACGACAGATAGAAGCAAACCAGAAACAAGAAGAACTGAAACAATAAGAGAATCATGTTGTTGTCGGAACTTTGAATTGAAACTAGGACATACCAGTGAAGAGGAGAGTAAGCAGAATGAAAAGAACAAGAGAGCACAAATGGTTAGCCTTGGCTTGCAGCCGGCTAACAATAGCAAATAGCAGAAGAGAGAGCAGAGATTTTTAATGTATGAGAGATAGTTTTTGAACTCAAGTGTTCGTGTCCTGTGCTAATGATAGACTATAGTATTTATAGCATGAAAGCAAGTAGTAAATAAGGTAAGAATCATAGTAACATAATAATTGAGGAACTCAGAATCAATCAATTAGAAAATCAAGGAAGTACTCCCTTAAGTTAAGGGAGTTAATTCAAACGGTAAGAAACGGTAGCATATAAGGCAAGAAAAAATCAGTACAAGACTAATAAGGAAAGAATCAAAGTTCAGTAAGCATAGGGCAATCACTTAGGACTAAATTCAGAAAACCTCAATTAAGGGAATGACTGAGTAAAAATAAAGTACCACCGCAGATAAGGTAATGAAATCAGTCAATTTAAACAGACGAGGTAGAATTTTAGGGTTTTAAAAGAAAATGTTTCAATCAAACCATCAATTAAGGAAATCAGAATCAATCAAGAGGGAGTCATGATTCTATCTTCAACATATAAATAGAGAAGATCAAACAGACGTAGCAAACAGGCAAGGCCAGCAATATCGACAGAAAGAGACAAGAGATGAACAAACAAGATGAACGCAATCACACAGAAGTGATATAAGTAGGCTAAGGACTCAGTAAAACACATTCGGAGCACGGTAATCAAAGAAGCTTATCATGAATCAAGTTGTCAGGCTAACACACAGAACCAAGATAAAAGAGGTCTTAGAAATTAGGGCTTTTTAACATAGGCGAGTTAAAGAGCAGTAAGAACATAGAATCTGTCGAGATAAGCAAGGAAAGAGATTTAAACATAAAGAAAAATCAGTTTAAACAAGTGTAGAAGAAACTCCAGAAACCCTAACTTTAAAGAAAGTAAAAACGGCTTAAAGTTGATGATTTTTCAAAGAGAGGTTTGAGAACAGTGTAGAACATAGAAAGAAACAGACTTGAATCGTTAAAAATAGCACAGATTAAGAGATTCAAATGAAAGTTAGGGTTTCAAAGGAAACTCAAATAGAAACGGAAGAACCTGTTATAAACTTCAAAGATCGTAACAAATATGGTGTGATTTGCCTAAAATCACACCGGAGAAGCAATGAACAACCAAAACAGCAACCCTAGATACAAGTCGGCATGGCCCGAGGCCCTTGAAGGCCTCAGAGATGATGGGCAAGGCGAGGGGGAAACCATTGGAGGCTTGGGGTTGAAAGGTGGTCGCCGGAGATGATCGGAGAAGGGAGGCGATTGACAGAATCTAGGGTTAGGTTGAGAGAAGAGAGAAGAAGAGAGGATTTGAGGGCGGCGGATTTAGAAAATGATTTAGGGTTGGGGGTGTATGAATTTAAAAAGGTAAGAACGGTTTAGGGCCATTGATCTTTTAGATCAACGGCCAGGATTTGAGATGGCTTTGGGTCGGGTAGGGGTAATTGGGACCTGGGTCGGGTAATCTGATTAGGATTGGGCTGGGATTGGGTTATAATTAGGCTAAAATTGAAAGCCAAATCTGGCTATGATTTAAATAGCCAATTTTCCCTATTTTAATTTTAATAAATAATAAATAGTTTTCTAAAAATAATTTTTCTATACCAAAATGATTTAAAATATATAATTGTCATTTTAAAAATATATGGACCAATTTTTACGCGTATAAAATGTAATTATACTTTAAACGGGCTAACATTGCAATTATATGCAATTTAGCTTAAAAAATACTAAATGTAATTATAAAATGCATAAAAAATCTATTAACCACATTTTGGAATAAATATAGAAATTAAATGAATAAATCATCATAACAATAATTTAGGAAATAATTATTGGGATTTTATGAATAAAAGGGAAGAAAATAAATCAATTTAAATCCTTAAAATTATGGGAAAAATTATAAAACCCCTTGTGCATGCTTATATATGCATATATATGCTATTTTGAAGGTATTTATGCATATTAAAATATATAGGGAAAAATTGAGTATCAAAATTGCTCACCGATGACCGCATAAATCCCACCGCGGTCGCGAAGACCCCCACCGCGGACCGCGAAGCCTTGTTTTAGAGACCTGCAACTTTCTCTGCACCTACAACTGTTATGTTCTAAGTCTAAATTCACTCTGTGGCCTATCCAAAACTCACCCGAGCCCTCGGGGCTCCAAACCAAACATGCACGCGAGTCCAAAAATATCATACGGACTTGCTCGTTCGATCAAATCATCAAAATAACATCAACACCCATGAGTTAAACCTCGAATTCATATAATTACTCAAGAACATCAAAATTACTATTTTCTCAACTATAGGTCTGTTTCATACAAAACCAATTTCGATCTTTACCAAATTTTACGGATTCAACTTAATTATTATTTCAAACTTGTACCGGGCTCCGGAACCAAGATTCGGGCCCGATACCATCAAGAAAATGCATCAATTCACTTCTAAAAA
>NW_017683429.1:6817-8509 GCF_001879085.1 Nicotiana attenuata
GAATTTGAATTTGAATATGGAATTTGAATGCGAGACGCGATCTCCGAAGAGACGGACTGATGGAGGAGATACGGAGGAGATCTGGAATTTGAATCTGGGAATACGGAGGAGAGACGGACTTTTATATGTTTTGGAAGGGGTATAATGGTCATATTATTACGGAATTTTTGTTAATTGGTTACGAAATCAATAGTTTTTAAAAACAGGGTATAGGTTAAAATGTGGCATAAAAATAGGGTACGGCTGCAAATTCCCCCTTTATTTTCCCTCTTTATTTTTGAGTAAATAGCCATTTATGTTGTGGCATTTATGCTGTGGCCGTTTTGCATAAACAGCCATTTTGAAGAGTTGCACCTCTTCAGATTTTAGCCCAACATTGGCTATAAATACAAGTCCATTCTGCTCAGAATTTCCATACAAATTTCTGACTTTCTCCTCCTTCTTCTGCATTGTTTTAACTTCAAATAAAGCAACAGTAAGTGTGATTTGCTACCGAACTTTGTGTTCGCTGGTTTGAAGTACCGCTACACTAATGTGTAATTCGTTCTATCCTGGGAGGAAATAATCCAAAACCTTGGGTACTAGGAGGGGATTAAATTCCTTAAGGAAACACTGTGAATTCAGTGGGCTCGAATTGATTTTTGTTTCATCTATATTTCTTTTTATATTATTATATATTTTCCAGAGTTATTTTACAAATACAGTTTACTAACAGTATATACATTATTTGTTGAATTTTTTTGGCTTCTTTACGTGTGTACTTCTTTATATTTTAACTTCCCTTAGTGAAAATTTTGGCTATGCCACCAGGGGCGGATGTAGTGTATACTCGACGATTTCAATTACGCGGAGTAAAAATTTATATGTAAGAATTTATTAAAATTGTAAAAATAGTAGATATGGACACATAACTTTAAAAATATAATGGGTTCAATGCTAAAAAATTAAAAGTTGAACCTATAAGATTTAAATCTTGGATCAGCCTCTCTGTATGCCACTGATTCCTTGTCAAAATATTGAAAAACACTTGCACATACATGCATTTTCTCATTCACTAAGAAGAAAATAAAATTATAAATACAACTGAAAAAAGGAAAACACCTATAGTTAAGGATTATGACTTTGCCTTTGTAGTAGTAGGTACTGTGGTAGTGGCCGAACCAGAATCCATGCCTATGTCTTCAACACAAATTTCCTCTTTAGCTTTTCCCCAAAATGGATACTTGTTCTTGGTTGTGACCTTGTTCAACTGCCAGTAAACTATACACATTCTCATCGATCCGTCCTTCTTTTTAACAAACAACATTGGCGCACCCCAAGGCGAGACACTAGGCCTAATAAAGCCCTTATCAAGCAAGTCTTGCAACTACTCCTTCAATTCTTTCAACTCAAAGTGGGGTCATACGATACGGCGGAACAGAAATGGGCTGAGTAACCGGAGCCAAATCAATGCAAAAGTCAATATCCCTGTCGGGTGGCATACCCGGCGGGTTTGAAGGAAACACATCAGGAAACTAACGAACACAGGCACAGAATCCATAGAAGGAACCTCGGCACTAGAAATCACGAACATACGCCAAATGGGCCAAACATCCCTTATCAACCATAGGCCGAGCTTTCATATATGAGATAACCCTACGGGTAGAGTGACCAGGAGTCCCTCTCCACTATAGACAAGGTAAACCCGATAAG
>NW_017683430.1:0-8508 GCF_001879085.1 Nicotiana attenuata
GATGAAGGGCTTTGTTGTGGGCGGCCCCTTCCGGGGGCAAATCATTTTTGCTGAAAGAGATCTGATTGATTGCAAAAAACCTTTCCGCCATCCTCTCCAACTGTTCCATAGTGGTTTCAATGGGTACATATGCTTCATTGAGAGTTTTGATCAAACCTTTTGATGTTCAATTGAATTTATTAGCAGAGACAACAAAGAGACTTGAGCAGGCGACTTCCGAAGTTGGTCAATTATCTCGTAATCCGCCATTTTCATATTTTGGAAGAACTCTTCCGCTTCTTTAGCACTCACTGGTTTCTTGATCGGGAAGCGCTTCTTTGTGGCATTATTCACTTCCACCAGATTGAGGTACTTCTCAGCCGGGTTCTTTTCCTTTACTTTTCCCAAAACTTCTTTTCATTTGTAAGTTGCTACCGCTTTGTTGTTCTATGGAACGGCAGTGGGATCTGTCATGGGCCTTTGTGGTGCGCGGCCAATAACCACGGGCTCATTTGACCTTGGTGGAGTTATTGGCCCCCGCACCACGTAGGTCCCTTGGGCACATACATTTTAGCTCCCTTGTTTAGCTCAAACCTTCTAGGAGGACTCAATGACATCTGTTCTTTCTTTCGGCCTCGGGGGACATAAAGAACAACATCTTTCGAGGGCGCTGCCCCGGTTTCAGCTTCCACTTTCTTTTCGGTCTTCTGAAGGGTGGTTTTATTCTTCCTCTCCCCATTGTCTTGTTTTGCGATGGCTTTTGGCTTCTTTTCCACATCGTCTATGGCAATGACAGCTTTTAGAGTTGGGTCGAACTCTCTATCTTCACAAATCATTCCAATAACCGGCCCGTTGTTGTGAGCCGGTAATGGATTGTTGGTTACATTAGGAACGTCTTCGTCCCTTAGCACTATTTTCTTTTGTTCTATGAGATCTTCCACAGCCCTCTTCAAGGTCCAACAATTATCTGTACGATGCCCTTCTGCCCCTGAATGATAGGCACACCGGGTGCCAGGTTGGTAAGAAGGTGACTCTGGTTTTGCCTATTCGGGGGTACGGGTTGCAACAAACCCATTTGGACCAATTTGGGGAAGAGGCTAGAATATGACTCACCAATGGGTCTAAAGTTTGTTTTCCTTAGCGGCTCCCGTGCACGGGCATTGTAAGGGAAATTATTTTGTGGAGGTTGGGGATTATACTGGGCTTGGTGAGGAGGTTGATTTCTGGGAAATGGAGCTCGGTTTTGATTGAATCGTTGTTGTAGCCTAACGTATGGTTGTGCATTCATCACTGCATATGGCTGAGGAGCCATAGCATAGGCCGCATCTTGATGGGGATAGTAGTGTTGTGGGGTTCTTTCAGAGAAATGAGGTCTAGGTGGACGGGGTTTTCTTGCACTTGAAGTCGCCATTGAAGTTTCTTCCTTCTTCTTCCGGTTTGCTATACCTCCAGACCCGCCTTGAATGGCTTGGGAGGTAGTCCTTATAGCAGACTAACTCAGGATGCGCCATGTCTTTAAACCATTCTCAACCATTTCGCCAATTTTGATGGCCTCGGCAAATGGTTTTCCCATCGCAGACATCATATTTTGAAAATAATCGGCCACTTGGGCTTGAAGAAAGACACTGACCATCTCTGTTTCATCCATTGGAGGCTTAACTCTGGCGGCCTGCTCGCGCCATTTGACAGCATACTCTCGGAAGCTTTTCGAGGACTTTTTCTTTAGATTTGACAATGAGTTCCTGTCAGGGGCAATGTCAATATTATATTGAAACTGCCTCACAAAATCCCGAGCCAGGTCATCCCAGATATGCCACCGAGATATATCTTGGCCCATGTACCATTAGAAGCAATACTGACCAAGATTTCTCCAAAATATGCCATAAGGAGCTCTTCTTTTCCACCTGCTCCTCGCAATTGGTTACAATATGTTTTGAGGTGGGCTATGGGATCCCCATGCCCATCATACTTTTCAAACTTTGGGGTTTTGAAACCCAAGGGTAGATGCACGTGTGGGAACATACACAGGTCAGCGTAAGATACGCTTTTTTGCCTGCTCAAACCTTGTATATTTTTCATACTCTGCTCTATACTTCTCATTTTTCGAGCAATCTACTCTTGTTAAGGGTTCTTTGAGGTTTTCTCCTGCCCCGCGGTAAACTCGTACCGGGGTTGCTGAGGGTAGGAACTAGTGGAGAATTGGGTAGGTTCCAGTAGGAAAGATGGTACTTGAAAGGTGAAGGATGACGGGTCAAAGTTTGGCCTTGGCAGGGTTGGTTGTGCCGTGGCTGCAGAAGGTGGCGCAGTGAATATATTGGAGGATGTGCCTGACATCAACACCTAGGGTCGAACCTCAGAAGGTGTTCCAGCAAAGTGAGCCGAAATGGTAGGATATCCCAGGGGAGTATTCGGGTAACTTATGGGGACATTGGAGGTGCCATTCACCCTGGGAAGTAACTCGGGGAATCCGGGGATTACACTTGGTGGTTCCCTACCATTAGACCATGCGTCCCACTTTTCCATCATGCGGAGATGCAGAATTCTGTTTTCCTCTGCAGCGGCCAATTCCGAAGTTGGGATGGCCGAAATTGGGCTATCCTCAGGGATAGGAACCGTTGGTAGATGACCCTCAGATGACATTTCAATACTTCCCTTTGACCTTGTGAAGTAAGGATGTGGAGCCAGAGTACCACAAAACCAACCACTTTACTATAAAGACTGACTGATTACAAACACAACAAACCGGTTAGTTCGAGACAATTAACACATAGGGAATCGCACGTTGGGGTGTGATGCACCTAAACAGTTAAATGTGTTTCTACATGTTTTGCAACGGTTGCGTGTTTCATCCCCGCTTTCGTTTATTTCACCAATTTTGTTTCTTTCCACTTTGGCTCTTTAATGCTTCTCCTCTTATTCCCATTTTCCTCTCTTTTCTTGCTTTGCCCCTCTTTTTTTCGTTTTTCTTTTGGTTTTTCTTTGATTCTCTTTTTTCTCTCTTTTGGTTTTTCTTTCGGTTCTTTCCTTCCATATTCCTTTTTTATTTAAGTCATTTACAAAATCATGACCGGATCCGATGAGGATTGCCTACGTATCACGACGCTACGTGAATTAGATCATTACGTAGTTCAAGAAATAAATGCAAAAATAAAGAAACAATTTTTGTGTGGTTTTTTTTAAATTTTCATTAATAAAACCTCTACTTTACTGAAATACAAAAGACTCGAAACATACTTTTTCTAGGACTTTAAAACTTCAAACAGACTCAAGACATACTTTACTAGGAATTTAAAACTTCAAACAGACTCGAAACATACTTTTAAAAATGAAAATACAGACTCAAAAAAGAAAATACAATCAAGAGTACATCAGTGCCTCCAACCTTGTCCTAGGAACACCAATTGGTCTTGCAGCGGGCCTACGTGCCATGTCATCTTGGAGCCGATAGAGATCCTCCATTATCTGGCAGACAAAGATCATTACAGTGACGAAGAAGATGGATCTGGTCATGTCCTCACACGCACTACATTTCATTGTGATGTAGTTGCCAATCCTTCTGACTCTTTCCCTTATGATGCCCTTTTCTTGCAACAAACGCCCAATCTGCTGGGATCTAGCCTCTAAGACCTGGGTGGCAGCATGATTCTGTTCTTGCAAGTGCTGTAGGTCTCCCTCCAACTGTGCCGTCAAAGCGTAGCAATGTTCTCTCTCAGCTTTGAAACTCTTGGCTCTTTTAGCCATTTCACTTTCGAGGTTGCCAATCTCTTTTTCCCAACCCACGGCCCCTCTTTCATATCTTTCTTTCATCTGTTGAATGAAAGCTGCTCGTTCCTCTACACTTTTAGCCAACTTTGTTCGTACTTTTTCTAGCTCAGACTCAGTTTTCTGCAGATCATCTTCACAGCCACGCACCTTTTGGGTAAGGTTGTAAATGAGCCTTTCATCTTTCCTGCTTCTGCCTGGGTTCTCGACTGCTATTCTTAGTTGTCGAACCTGGGCTTTGAGAGCTTCATTTTCTTGAACTAACCTTTTCCTCTGTCCCTCGGCCTCCCGTGCCTGTAGATCATTGTTGAAGGTGACATTTCTCAACTCTTCTCGCAAAGCATG
The DNA here is from genome assembly GCF_001879085.1 of Nicotiana attenuata. Taxonomy (NCBI): domain Eukaryota; kingdom Viridiplantae; phylum Streptophyta; class Magnoliopsida; order Solanales; family Solanaceae; genus Nicotiana; species Nicotiana attenuata. The sequence goes on from NW_017683430.1 coordinate 4,087, forward strand.
AATGCTGGCTTGATATTTCTTTTCCTTTTCCCCCCAAGCTAACCTTTCCTGAATTTTGTCATCAAAGGCTTGAACATGAGGCCTTTTGGCAGGCCTCTCGGATTCGGGCTCGGGCTCGGGCTCCGGCTCATTGTTCACATAAAAACTTCTTTCAAACCAAGCAGCATATTTGGGATCAACTTCGCCCTTAACTGGGTCTGGTACCTGGGTGTCACTTTTTAGGTACCGACAGCCATTCCAGCCCCTTTGAACTAAAGCCTCGGGTAGCGTTGCTTCTGGGTGTAATTCAATGACTTGGGTGCTTAGATCTGCTTCTTCAGGTATCACCTGATATCTTCCTAGTTGTCTCAAAACTCTTTGTGGTGCATATGGTTGTATACTTCTCACTCCCATCATCATCAAGTAGCCCTTTGAAGCGGTCATGTATATGACTTCTGTTACTGGGAGCCGTCCTATGGTCCATTCAATTTGATTTGCTCTCAATTTTCTCAAATAGGAAACTCAAGCTTCAAACCCTTTTGGCGGTTCATAGTCTTCCACCCTTTTCTCATACTTTTTGATGAAATTGTTCCCGTCCGAAGCATATATCATAAACTTAGGATGACGGCGAAGGTGTTCGATCATCCACATTTGAAGAAGAACCTGGCAACCTTCGAAAAATTGAGCCTCAGATTTGCACAAGGTTAGCGCTCGGTAAATGTCCGCCCGCACTAATGGGACAAGTGTGTGATCTTTTTTGTCGACGAGGACCTGTGCCATTCTGGATGTCTATTGTGCCCTCTGCATTCGGAAAGACCATGATCCCTAGAAATGCCGCGATGAAAGCAAACCGACGATGAATTTGCCACACACTCTTGTCTTGTATGTTATTTAACCCCTTTTAATGTGTTTCAAACCCGGCTGAGTCCCCAAACCTGAAATACAGGAAGTAGAAAGAACAACACCCTTTGCTCACGTGGGCCTTGTTCATTTGTTTGCTGATATTCAGAAGATCAAAGAACTTGTGCACCGATGGAGCCCTGAGGAATATGAGTTGTTGCTTTCTTAACTCTTGGCCAAAATCAATATACCCGACTATTTCTTCCAAAGTGGGGGTGAGCTCAAAATCAGAGAAACGGAACATATTGTGGACGGGATCACAAAAGGCTACCAAGGCTTCGATTAAATCCTCCCGGGGTTTGATGTGCATGATGTCTATCAGGGAACCCAACTGTTCTTTCACCCAACCTTGGCTATCTTCATCTAAATCATCCCACCACCTGCGAAGCTGCAACCGAGCCCATTCTATGACAGATTGCGATGATTCCTGGACAGTATTCATTTGTACCTGCGGAGGGTTAAGGTTAGGGTTGACTCTTGTGGACTCTTTTTGCAAAACAAGTTTTCTAGAGAAAATCAACGGAAAAAGACCCCTTTTATTGCTACTTTAGCAAAAATGATCGTTTTTGCAAACGTGGCCCCTTCACAATTCCAAATAAATTTTTGAGGCCGGGGAGGTAAGTATTTAGTTGAAAAAGACACTTTTAAACGGACTTGTCTGTCCCTCCCAAGAATAGCCTTTCGACAATTGAAATGCAATCTAAGGCTATTCCTGTAAGAAACGACTTAAAATACAACCGAAGCTGGGTCGGCTTATTATTTTGACCAAAGCCCTGAAACACCCTCTATTTTATTATTTGTAAAAAAAATGAGGCTGAACCATATGTGGGTTGCCTACGTATCCCACATCCGGTGAGAATCAGACCTGCGTAGTTCGGTCAGTTTTGACATGAAAACATGATATTTGACTCACTTTTTTTTAAATACGTTTTCCTTTTTCCCTTTTTTCAAAAATTTTGGCAGAGTTTCGAGACATTTTCAAATACCGGAATTTTTAGAAACCGGGTAAATTCTCTCTCCTACCTCACTCTTGGTTTTCTCTTTATTTCCTTTTCCTAACTGGTCAACACGCAAGCCGAAACAGATAAATATTCACATAGCACGTAGGATGCATCAGGATGGTCTTTATTTTGGGTACACCTGTCCTAGACGGACCCAACCCCTGTGTTGAGTCCCCAAGGTCAAATGCACGTGATGCAAATAATCGTTCCTACTAGGGATCCGGCATGAGGTTGCATTATTCTAGGTCTAAAACCTGGGGTTTGTGGTCTAGACTTGGGTTACCAGAGCGGACAACTGGGGCCGAAGAGGGGGCAACGTACCGGGAGCACTAAAGTCTACCCGGCCTTGTTGCTGGCCCAGCCTCGATCTATTTGGTATAATTTCAACAGAAAAAGCGGGTCACGCGAACGTGTACGCCATTTTCAGAAGACTCAAAGGGGAGGCGTAGGGAGACAGTTTAATACAATTCAAGTAATATCAAAGCGGTAAATAAACGGCAATTAGCACATTAGGTACACAAAATACAGTAATATCAACAATAAATAAAGCCAAATAAAAATCACATTAATTAGCTCGAATTCTTGAACCCTGAACCGGAAGTTCTGGGTTCTTATCCCCAGCGAGTCGCCAGAGCTGTCACACCTCCTTTTTTACCACTCGCCCCGAGAGGGTATATGGGAGTTTTTCCAATTAAAGTGACATTATTCGAAATGGGATTGTTTATTTAATTCAGAGTCGCCACTTGGAATAAATCATGGTGTCTCAAGTCACCTGTTTATTTTAAATCCCAAATCGAGGAAATTTTATTTTTTAAAGTCTGTGAACCAGAAATTCTAGATAAGGAATTCTGTTAACCCGGGAGAAGGTGTTAGGCATTCCCGGGTTCCGTGGTTCTAGCACGGTCGCTTAGTGATTATTACTCGGCTTAATTGTTCAACTACTAATTTTTAGGACCTATGTGCAATTATCTTTTACCGCTTTTCAAAATTACTTGAATATTCGTAATTAAAGGATTGAGTTACGCATACGTATACTCTTTCCTTTGGCGCGTCAAAAACCATGTCACGCGAACGTGTCCACGATTAATAACGCTTTGTTTATTTATTAAGAGAATTTAGTTGAAGTTGCGCGAATGCATACTTCGAGTCTTTTAAGAATTTAATTTGCAATTATATTACGCGAACGTATATATAATCGCAATACAAATCTAAATCGGGCCTAAAACAAAATATGATCATTGGTTATTTATTAAAACTAAGTTACGAAATTAATACGAGGGCCATGAATTATAACTTGTCTAATATGGCTCGCCTCAAATCCATTTTTAAGAATCTAGTTAATTAAGGGAAACTTAAAAGGGATTCTAATTATTTTAAACTAAAGGTTCGACCCTACTTATTAACTAATAGGCATCGCATTAAAAGACCAATTATCTAACGGAAGGTTGCTTCAACAACAGCAATAAAACGAGCCCATTTGCAAATGCCTTCAGGATTGGGCCCATAATGAGCCCAATTCTTAGTGAAAAATGAACGTTCAAAGACGTACAACAGGCAATCGAGTCTGAAATTGAACTTTCATTAATTGGGCCAACATCAATACCAACTTTCAGAACCAAATGATTGTATAAAATCAAGTAAATGCAAATCCACCAAGACTATATGAAACATACAATTGAACTAACATTTTACTTCTGAATTTTTAACTATTTAAGCACAAATCACTAGTTGAACATTCTGAATTTTAAACACCAATTCCAACTTAAACATGCTCATAAACAAACCAAGGGTAAATCAGTGCAGGCTTATACTAACTACTGCTTAAGAAACATAAACTCAATTAAACTCTTTCTCAACACTAGCAGTAACAAAATCCAGAAAATTAGCATACGATTTACTTGGATTCCAATAATCACACTAAATTCTCAACAACATGGATTTATTTATACCACCTATTAGTAACAAGAGAATAACCGAAATAACATGTACAGTTTAGGATTTACACATAGAACACTTCAGAAATGAGAGAATCGGAACCATACTTTAGAGTTTTGCACAAATTCAATATTTCAAATATGAAATGAGTAAAACATCCGCTACTACATATCTATGACATTTAAGAAGGAAGTAGGGGAGATATACAAGGACTGAATAGCTTAAATGAACACATGGAAATTGATCTTCAAAAAATAAACAAGCTTATTGCATTTCAACAGATGCTCTATTTTCCAAACACAACAACCAAATTCATAGCTTCATTTGCCACTCAATAGTTCAAGGAAATACCTGGAAACAAAAGGGAAACAAAAGAAATAAAGAATCAGCAAACAGCAGCAGCTGAAATCAGCTCAGAACCAGCAATGAAACAGTACCCCCAACTAGCAACTCAAACCAAAATCCGAAACCTCCAAACTCAAACCATTTTCTACCCAAATGCAAGACTTTGAAAATTTTCAGAATTTCTAGCTAACAAAGAAGATCAGAAAACCAGAAACCAGCAAAATTTTAGCAGTTTTCAACAAAGAAATGCAGGGATTTTAAT
>NW_017683431.1:0-649 GCF_001879085.1 Nicotiana attenuata
AAAATTTTAGTTAAATAATATTATTTTGGTCATAGAATCTGATGTGGATGCTGATTTGTCATCCACGTCAAGCAAGTGAGCTTCACGCGATTCCGAAGGGTTTAAAAGTCTTGTTTTGATTAAGTTGAAGTGTCTAGATGAAACTTTATGGAGTGTAGGGACCGGGATGACAAACCGGAATAAGTACAAGTGTCTCCCAGGCTATTCTGCCTAATTAGATTAGATATTGCTCAATCTCATGCTTTTATTAGTATACTCTTGTGCCATGTGCTAAAATGTCTCATTGATGTCTAATAATATTATCCTTATTTTCTTGGAAAAAATCAGTCTTACACAAGAGAACTTTCAGTGAAGAACCTGGTTCATCGAGCTTATAAGGTATGTATTCTACACTCTACATAATTTGAAATAACTGTATATGGATCATGAACTGAAAAGAGTCCCACTTTATCCTAAACTACTGTTGAACAAATTAGTTACAAACAAACTAGTTTCATTAGAAGTGCCACGCACCATAATTGCTGAAATATTTGGGGAAGAGTCGAATGTCTTTTCAAACTAAAACTTCCAATCTGATTAGACTTCTAAACTTCAAAAAGGTGTCGTTATACACTCAACCATTCCCTCTTTAAATTGATCTGACCTTACC
>NW_017683431.1:4344-8508 GCF_001879085.1 Nicotiana attenuata
TCCACCAGACTGTATAGAGAACCGGGTTCTCTATATGTTTCCTCTGAAAATACTGATGAACCAAATTGCATAGCGATCTGGTCCTATATCAGTTTGGTACACTACTAAGTTTGTGTGAAACCACCAAATAGTAGAGTACCTGGTCCTTTATCGGGTTCTGCTGTGAATGCTAGTAAAGCTGAATGTAAATAAGAAAGAGGATTTTTACGTGGAAAAATCCCACATAAGGGGATAAAAAACCACGACCTACACCTGTAGGCTTTTAACTTCACTAACTTGCAATCTCCCTATTACAAGCCACTTTACAATAACCCTATTGCAAAGACTTCAACTAACTTGTGATGCTCTCATCACAAGCCACTCCATAACTATCCTAGTTACAAAGAATTTGACTAACTTGTGGTATTTCCACCACAAGCCACTTTGTCACACTACGGTTACAAAGGATTTGACTAACTTGTGATGTTTCCACCACAAGCCACTTTGTCACAATACGGTTACAAAGGCTTTTGCTTATGACTCAACCTAGCCACAACATAAACTCAGGGAGTTTACGGATTTACAAAGGATTCCTAAGAGTTACAATGAAGAACACATAACAAAGACTCAACAACCCTAAGGACTTAAGATATCATCAATCTTGGATCAGGTCCTTGAGGTTGCATTAGCTTTGTTCTTGAGAGAGGATCTTGAGCACTTGAGAGAATTTTCGTTTTTGTATTTGCAAGTGTTGAACCTGAATCTTATGCCTTGCATAAGGTTTATACTACACAAGACATCCTTAGTGAGGTCCAATCCCAATGGGAAGTGATTGCTGCACTGTCTGCTCCACTGTTACATGGAGTCACTTTCTGCAATTGCTTTCCAGCTGTAGTTGACTTGTACTTCTGTCAGAGAACCCTAAGGGACCAGGTCCCTGCTGTGTTCCTCTATGTACAGCTGCGGACAGTCACTCAGTTGCATTCCAGCTGTATAGTTGACTTGTACTTCTGTCAGAGAACCCTAAGGGACCAGGTCCCTGTTGTGTTCCTCTTTGTACAGTTGCGGACAGTCACTCTCTTCAGTTGTATTCCAGCTGTATAGTTGACTTGTACTTTTGTTAGGGGAGCACCAAGGGATCAGGTTCCTTAGCTGGTACTTGTGCACACTGCCCAGATTGTCTTGAGTTGAGTAACTTGAATGATGTTTTGTATAAACTCATTGTACTTTAGTTGATCAGAGAATGAGTGGGCGCTGGGAACAGTGCAGTGCGGCAGAATCTTCGTTTCCAGCTGTGTCCAATTGACTTTGTACTGCCGTGAGGAACCCTCAAGAGTATCAGGTCCTTGTCTGGGCTCCTACCTCCTGAAGCTGTAGCAAGTTCACATTTGGCTGGATTCCGTTAGATGCAGTGTAATCCAAGTGAGTCAGGTTCCCTATCTGGTTCTTCACATTAAGTTTGTTAGATCATGAAAACACAAGGCAAAGACATTGAAAACCTATCAATTTCCCCCTTTTTGATGATGACAAACTTAGCATTGAAAACGAGGAGTTAGAGTTCAGAGAACCAGATTGAATAACAGGAGACCACAGGTTCACCCTGACTTTATGCCCTTACTTACACATGTTTCCCCATATGTTCCCCTGACTCTTTTATCTGGTTCCATACAGAAAGTTTGTTAGATCATCAAAACATAGATTAAAAGACCTTAAACCCATCAATTTCCCCCTTTTTGATGATGACAAACTTTTAACATTGATGACTATGTGACTTAACCAGATAAGGTACCAGCAACTACATATGTTCCCCATCACTCTATTCTTCCTCCTGACATATGTCTGCATATGTTCCTCCTGACATATGTCTGCATATGTTCCCCCTGACTCTATTCTTCCCCATTTTGGCATCAACAAAAAGACAAAGTCAGACAAAAAGTCATACAGAAGTCCAATAAAGCTAACTCATGCCACATATGTGCACACAATCATGATAGAAAAGAGAAGCAAAAAGGAAAACAGGCATTGTATAAGCAAAAGAAGAGCTGTTTTATTGATAAGAAATTTGACTGTTTCAACAGGAGCAGCACGGTGAAATCCAACATGCCATCATAAAAAGACAAACAAAAAGAGAAACAACAGCCATAAAATCATCAGAGCAAAAGATAACTGGCCTCTAAGAGGATCCTAGGGGGCACTAGAAGAGGGAGGCTGGGAAGAGGAGGTAGCAATGGTTTTGAGAGCTAGGTCCATGCGGGTAGTTGCAGACAACTGTTAGTCAAGAAGTTTCTCCTGCAGGTTCTCCACTAGTTGCCTAAGTCCAGGTTCTCCCACAGTTTCCAACTTTTGTTTTCTAGATATTTCAATAAACTTCCCATTCCTACTTGCAACAGCCACAATGTCACCCTCAAACAAATCTTTCTCAGCCACAACCTTTTGTAGATCTTTCCACTAAGGAATGAGGTTCCTCCACAGCATCTTTATCAACCTCAACCACTGGAATGTGTTTATCAGCCACAGCTTCCCCCTATCTCATCAACCTCTTCCCTTTTTTTTAAATACTCTACTTACTCCTCTGCAAGGCAGACTCAAAATCCTCTTTCTTCTACAACCACCTGGTTTGTTTCAGCTAAAAGAGAATCAGGTTCTTCAACAGATTCTTCTATGACGGTGTCATGAACCGGAGACTCAAAAAGCACCAGAGTTCTTTCATCCCCTAAGAATGGAGTTTCTTCCCCATGAGATTCAGGAACAGAGGAGAAGTAGGGTTTCCGGTGATGGTGTTAAGGGAGGAGGAGATGTGGGAGTGATGTTGATGGCAAGAGAAAAAGACGATTATTTGTTGGCCATAGTGAGAGAAGTGGTAGAGAGTTCTGAAGGAAAAATAAAGTCATGCAGAGGGAGACAATGGTTTAGAACTGCTGGTCTGAAAAGTCGGATGATGTGGCAGTTGAATTAATTTTGCTATCCTTTTTCTTTGAACAAGCATGAGAAAAACACATTACTACTAACCTGTGGTGCAGGAACTAGGTTCCTGACCTGTTTTTGTAAAAGGGTTTTTGCAGCTCTCCTCCGAAGTTCAACACTGTACTTTTAGCTTCTATGATCATCATGCGTGTGTACCTGCAACGGTATAAATGTGAGTTAGGCCTAGTCAAAAAACACTTTAGCCAATTTTACCTTAGATTGACTATCATAGTCATGTCAGCAAAACCAGGTTCTCAAGTAGGTTTAAGTAATCCCAGCGCCATCTTGTTTCTCAAAAGTGTTCCCTGCTCAGAGCTTTGGTGAAGATATCTGCAATTTGATCTTCTGTGCAACAAAATCTTATACAAATAAGACCCTTTTCCACATAGTTCATGAGAAAATGGTGTCTGACATCAATGTGCTTGGTTTTCTTGTGTTGAAACGGGTTCTTTGCCATGTTGAGAGCACTGGTGTTGACATATAGAAGCGGTACACAATCAATGTATACACCAAAATCTTCCAATTGTTGCGTGATCTACAGTGAATGAGCACATCACGAGGCAGCTGCAATATATTCTGAAGGATAGTACAGATTCAGGTTCTGTGTGCCCTTAAAATATCTCAGAATTCTCTTAGCAGCCTTCAGATGAGATTCTTTAGAATATGATTGGAACCTTGCACATAATCTTACACCAAAAACAATGTCTGGCCTGCTGGCAGTAAGGAAGAGTAGAGATCCAATGATTCCCATGCTTCCATGTCAAATCTTTTTAAGAGTTCTTTGATGCATTTCTGCTAACTGATACACGTTCCCTTTATGGACTGCTTCACTAGAAGACCCAGGAAGAGATTCAGTTCCCCCATCATACTCATTTCAAACTCACTTCCCATAAGTTTAGCAGATTTTTCACATAATGAGTTAGCTGTAGCTCCAAATATGATGTCATCCACATAAATCTGATCAATGAGCAGGTTCTTTCCCCGTTTCTTCAAAGACAATGTATTGTCAATCTTTCCTCTTGTGAAGCTATTTTCCACGAGAAACTGGATAGTCTCTCGTACCATGCTCTAGGGGCATGCTTCAATCTGTACAGTGCCTTATCTAATTTGAATACATGTTCAGGATGTACATGACGTTCAAAAGCCTGGAGGTAGCTTGATATAGACTTCTTCTTTGAGAAAACCATTCAGGAAGGCACTCTTCACATCCATTTGGAATAA
>NW_017683432.1:0-8505 GCF_001879085.1 Nicotiana attenuata
CTTTGCCTCCTCATCTCGAATCCACAACCAGCTTCCTCAAAACTCGCCCAAATCCTTCGAATATTGATTTGAAACCACGAACCCTAGCGCCGCCACAATTTCTCCGGTGGCGGCGCCACCACCAAACCACCCCAAAATCACACCCTATAGCCTCCTCATCCCCCTTATCCTAAATCCACACCCAATTTCTCTCAAATACCCCCAAAACCATTCGAATTATAAATCTAGGGTTCCAGAAGTCCAAATCCTATTGATGCATGAGGGTCTCTTCCGTTTTTTGGTTGGTTTCGTCCCTCAATAACGCTGCTTATTTGTTCTTGCCAAAAACAAATGGGTGACATTATTGGGGACAAAATCAATGGTTCAAGTCCGGGTTCGATTCTGTTCAGCAGGTAAGTGTGTCTTCTTTCCTTTTGATTTTTCTTTCAGTTGACTCATCTTCCTCCTCACCCCCTTTCCCTTGGCTTGAAATTCATGTTCACGTTATAGGTTCGAATTAGGGTCTGTTCTTGTTCTCCTATTGATTGTTATATAAATCTTGGTCTATTTGTTTTGTTTTAATCACTGTGATTAGTAAGCTTGAACATTTCATGTCAGTTACTTTAGGTTTAAGTTGTTTAAATCATTGACTAGTTTAATTGCGATAAGTTTTTGTAATTGAGTTTCTGTTTAAATGTTGATTACATGATCCTGTGAATACTTGCGTGTTTGATTCATGTTAGTTTATGTTCAATTGCAAGTTCTGCATTGCTTTAGGAGTTTCATCTTTTGATCTGTTCGAAGCTTTTGCATTTTGAGTAGTCCTGTTTGTCACACTTCAGGAAACCTATAGGGGAGTCAAATGTTAGTCTAGAAACTTTAGGGGTCTCAAAGGAAAGGATAAGGGTAGTAATAACTGGTTGGGCAAAGGGTAATCCAGGAATTTCAGGTTGGGAAGGAATCATTTCTATTAGGAAGAAGGTTCTAAAGGATAAGGTGAGCACTAGTCTGTTAGGGAGCAGGGATTTTCAGATATTTTAAAGGGGCAAAAGGGGTAAAATAATCAAAAGAGGGGTAAAAAAGGGAATTCCCTAGTCAGGCCAAGGCTGCTTTAGATGTGCCTATATAAGGGCCTTTTGCCTTTCATTTTAGGAAAAACACTAGAATACACATACAGAAAATACAAAAGAAGAGCTAAAATACTGAAAAAATATAAACGGCTGAGAAAAATATCAAAAAAGGATTGTTTCATTGATTTTCGTCTGTGTTTCTGACTACTGTTTAATCTGTGGAGTAATTTCTGGATCATTTGGGTTGGAAAGGGTCTAAGATTGAGTCATTCAAACTTAGTTGATGTTTGTTGGTGTGCTATGTGCTAGAAACTGATTTCTGGACTACCTTACATCATTTTCTGGGTTTAAAGTTGGTCTTAAATTGGTGTTGGCTGCCGTGTTATTGCTACTGAATCCTCACCCTTCCTCTCTATTCTTTCTATATCCAGGTACACTCTCGAAATTGTAATGAAGTTGAAGTTGTTTGAATGGGCGTAAAGCTCTGCGATTATGAATCAGATTTGGATGAAACAAACCAGTTTTTCTGTTATAATTATTGTGTAATCCAGTTTACTGCTATTCATATTTAACTAGGCCTGCTGTAGAGATTTATCATGAAACACATTTGGATTCCAATTCCATTAGAGCATGAGAAATTCCTGTTTTGAACTTGGTACTCCTTGTAATAATTATGGACTGTGGTAATGTAGTTTAAATGGTTGAGTGTTTGTGTTTTGGGGGGTTTAAAAGGGCCTGTTAATTCTACGTAGTCAAAATGGACCAGAATCATGTTAAGTCTGGCTCAATACAGCTTTGCATGATGATCTGAATGTTTTGTTTTCTTTCTGTTCATGACTTGTTTTAAGCTTTTGAGAATGAGAGTGGTCCAAGTAGAGGTCGATTGGTTCTGATATTTCTGAAAATGACTTTTGGTTTTGTTAAATGCTAAAGATGGTTTGGGAAATCATATTGAGCTGTTATGGGAGTGTATAGCAAGCATGTTCATTTTAAGAGTATAATTTAGACTATTGTTGTTCTTCATTGATTAGCCTACATATCTCATAACTCAAGCAAAGGTATCAAATAGTATGGCAAAGTTCTACTAAAAGTAGTTTTAAAATCTAGGAGTAAATTCAAGCATGACTACTAGTGGATTTCCCATTTTGAATTCTAAAATGATGGTTTCCTTCATGATTCTGGTGAAGCATGTCAAATTAGAAAAATCAGTAGTATTGGCGTGTATGTTTCCTGGGAGCAGATTGATTTCAATATGTATGTGTTGCCTCACGCCATCGTAACAACTCGACCTCGAGCCACTGTTTTTTTCGAGGGTTTCCAAGTTTCCGAGTTGGGCTTGCTTGAGGCATCTATTTTTGGCCTCAGTGACTCTGCGTATATGCATTCTCGAATGGTTTTGGGCTCACTGAACCCAAGCTGGGAGACAATTGAAATTGGGCCTTAGCAGCCCTTTAATTTATTGTTATTTGAGTATGCAGTAGATTTGAGCTCCTGTTAACAAATAGAGATTCCACGTTTGTTCTTGGTTAATTAGATTCTCTTGACATTTTGAGGTGAGCCATATTAGTGACACAAGTAATTTATGGCCCTCCAAATATAATTAAGTAGGAACCCTTTTAAAAATGGAATTAAGGTGTGCCGCGCCAAATAAAATCTCAAATGCGTGGCCCTCATTTAATTGTTTCTTTTAAAAACCTTAGACTTCGAGGCGTGCCATTTAGCAAATTTCCATGGCCCTCGCAAAGTTGACAACGCGTAGTTGCTTTTAGGCGCGTTATTTAATAATATTATGTTCCTAAACTCGGGTGTGCATTTCATGTGACCCAAATCAAAATCTTAAAACGTTGTATAAAATGTGTTTAGGATTGCGGGTGCATTTCATGTGGCACGATCCGAAGACATGTTTTAAACGACGTTCAATCTTCTTAAAAATGAATATAAGCAGTTAAAGGTTAAAATTTGCACATAGGTTCAAAATGTTCTAAAATCAGATAACTAAGCCAATTATAACAGTTGAGCGATCGTGCTAGAACCACGGAACTCGAGAATGCCTAACACCTTCTCCCGGGTTAACAGAATTCCTTACCCGGATTTCTGATTTGCGGACTGTTAAAAAGAGTCATTCTTTTCCTCGATTCGGGATTTCAAACTGGTGACTTGGGACACCATAAATCTCCCAAGTGGCGACTCTGAATCTCTTAATAAAAAGTCCCGTTTCGATTTTCCTTTAATTGGAAAAACTCCCTTTATTATACTCCTCTTCCGGGGTGTAGTGAAAAAGGAGGTGTGACAACGGGCACCAGAAAAATGGCCCGACTCTCGATACCTCTTGGCCTCTCTCTCCTCTCTGTCCCTAGCATGCATACATATCCATCTCTAACTCACGAGCCATGCTAGATCTGATGCTGGGAATAAGCCCCTCAATGAACCGGTGAACCTTCTCGCGAACTGTAGAAACTAAGGCTGGTGCATGTCTAGCCAAGTCAATGTAATGGACAGCATACTCCGAGACAGTCGTAGTACCCTGGCACAAATGCTTTAACTCCGTGCGCCAGGCGTCCCTAAGACTCTGGGGGACATACTCCCTCGTGAACATATCTGAAAACTAAGCCCAAGTCAGGGAAGCTGCCTCATCTGGATTGTCTAACTCATAAGCACGCCACCACTAATAGGCTCCTTGAAGCTGGAAGGTAGTGAAGGAAACCCCGCTCGATCTTGATATGCCCATAGTACGGAGAATACGATAGCACTCCTCCAGAAATCCCAAGGCATCCTCTGATGCTAACCCACTGAATACCGGAGGATCATATTTCTTGAACCTCTCAAGTCTCCGATGCTCATCCTCTGAAGCCGCTGCCCTGTCCTCGGGCTGAGCTGGTACTGCGGGCGGCGCAGGAATAACCTCTGGGACCTGCTCAACATGCACTCGCTGCTCAAGAGTGCGGGCGGCGGGAGTCTGTACTCCTCCCCCGGCCTGGGATGTGGCTGCAGCAGGGGGAAGCAACCCTGCCTGAGCCAAAGTGGTGTACATGCTCATAAGTTGTGCCAAAGTCTCCTGGAGCGTTGGAGTAGTAGTGGCAGACGTATCAGGTGTCTGGACTCCGGCTGGTACTGCTGGTGGTACCTCGGCGGCAGCTCGCGCGGGTGCTCTAGCTGCACCACAAGCGCGTCCTCGGCCTCTACCCCGGCCCCGGCCTCTGACGGCTGCGGTAGAGGGTGCGGGTGCCTGATCCTCTCGGGTAGCGCGTGTCCTCACCATCTGTGAGAGAATAGAAAGACAGAAGTTTAGTTGTGATATCAAAAATCTCGCACGACAAGGAATCAAATGAAGTGGAATTTTTCCTAATAGTTACATAGCCTCTCGTAGATAAGTACAGATGTCTCCGTACCGATCAGCGAGACTTTAATAAACCGGCCTGTGTTCCGTGAGTCCTATGAACCTAGAGCTCTGATACCAACTTGTCACGACCCTAGTCGCCCTCCGTGAACTGTCGTTACGGCACCTAGTCTCTACGACTAGGTAAGCCTAACAAGTGCGGAAAACAATTCGAAACTTGCGGAGGTATAAATCGAAAACCAATATAACTAAAAGGAACGGAATATAGAATGCCGCTCGGCAAATACAACACAATATCTCAAACTTCTACATCACTATCCCAAAACCCGGAAACTCACGGGAACACAAGCTGAGAGAAATATAGTAAAATGCTCTAACTCCGGAATGTCTACATCAACAGTATGATAGAAGGGCTAATACTACAAGATAGAATAAAGATGGAGACTCTTCGGTCTGTGGATGCGGCAGATGTACCTCGAAGTCTCCAAAAGCTCTCCCTGCCTCAAGGATGGTAAGCCTGTGCAGAAGTACCTGGATCTGCACATGAAAAACATGTGCAGAAAGGGCATGAGTACACCACAGCAGTACTCAGTAAGTGCCAAGCCTAACCTCGGCTGGGTAGTGACGAGGTAGGTCAGGGCCCTACTGAGGTTAAATAAGATACATGTTTAATAGTGTGAAATGACAGTGTAATTAAATAACACAAGATATAAAGGACAACAACAACTATTACAAAGGCAAGTAAAACACAGTAAAAGACATAACTTCGTTCCGAGATAGCAACCGGGGATCTATACCGTCCTGTAGTCCCCAAAAAATAAATACCATATTCAGTGGATCTCCCGGGTGCAGTCCCGTAGTCCAACTCATAAATGTGCAGGGGGATCTCCCGGAATGCAATTCCGTAGTCCCAAAGTAAACATACAGGGGAGCTCCCGAGATACCGTCCCGAAGTCCTAAAATAAAGTGCAGGGGGATCTCCGGAATACCGTTCCGTAGCCCAAAGTAAATATACAGCAACAACAAGAATTCAATCCAATCGATTTCATATCAAAGTGAAGCAGGAAATCCTAACCTAGCATGATTCACGTAGTACAATTAAGGCAGTTAAGACAGATAGAGCAATTTAGCCAAGTAGACATGTTTCTCTAAGTTACAGCAGGTTTAATATCCAAACAGTGTAAGTAAGGAAAGGAGGAACACAATTCAAGACTATTTTTAAAGAAAAACCGGATTTCCAACAATTAGCACAAGTACGCGCTCGTCACCTCACGTACGAGGCATTTCAGTTACCATAATATCAATCCTAAGGGGAAAAGTCCCCCACACAAGGTTAGACAAGCCACTTACCTCGAACCGGCTCACAATCAACTAGAACCACGCTCTTGGCACGAGTATCCGACTCCAAATGGCCCAAATCTATTAAATTCCATTTCATAATGTAAATAATACTTCAAGAAACTGATTCTACAATTAAATTCTAAGCTAATACGCGAAATGTAAAATGACCAAAATGCCCCTCGGTCCCACGTCTCGGAATCGGGTGAAATTTATACTTTCAGAATCCTCACACTCACACGAGTCTATTCATATAAAAATCTCTCAAATCGGATGCCAACAACCCAATCAAAACCGAATAATTCGGTCTATGAAGTTTACCCAAATTTTTCCCAAACTTTCATCCCCAATCCGAATTTAAATGATGAAATTAACTAAAGATTGATGGAATATAACTAGAAAGGGTTAAAGAATCGTTACCCAAAGATCTCCTCTTCAAATCCCTCTCAAAATCGCCCTCTCCCGAGCTCCAATTCGATTTTTCAACTTTTGAAACCAAACCCTTGAAATTTCAAATTTCTGCCAAGCTATTTCCGCATCTGCGGTAACGCTTCTGCGGACCAAAATGTCGCATATGCGACTTTCATTAAAAAGCCCAGGAGCCGCATTGCGGTACTTCTTTCGCAGATGCGAAACCGCTTCTGCGGTGAAACTTCCGCATTTGCGGAACCTGAAGGAACACCCAAAATCCGCATCTGCGCTTGCCTTGCCGCTTCTGCGGCCCCGCACCTGCGGAACCCAAACCGCAGGTGCGGTTATGACAGACACCAGCAATTTTCTGAAATCTCTAACTTCAAAAATCTTTTCGAAATCATCCGAATTCATCTCGAGGCCCCCGGGACCTCAACCAAAAGCACCAATAACACCTAATACCTCATTCAAACTTGTACCAATGCTTAAACCACCTGAAACAACATCGGAAACTCAAATTAATCAAGGATTTAAGCCTAAGAACTCCAAATTTCCTCAAAATACGCTTTCGATCAAAAACCTAACCAAACCATGCCTGAATGACCTGGATTTTTACACACACATCCCAAATGACACGACGGAACTACTGCAACTTTCGGAATTCCATTCCGACCCTCGGATCAAAATCTCACTATCGAACCGAAAACTTTAAAATTCGACCTTTCGTCATTTCAAGCCTAAATTAGCTACGGGTCCCCAAACCACAATCTGACCACGCCCCTAAACCTGAAATCACCTAACGGAGCTAACGGAACCATTGGATTTCCGTTCCGAGGCCGTCTTCACACTGTTCCAACTACGGTCAACTTTCCAACACTTAAGCTCTCAGTTAGGGACTAAGTGTCCCAAAACTCTCCGAAACTCAAAACCGAATATCCCGGCAAATCAGAATAGCAGAAATAAACTTGGGGAAAGTAGTTAATAGGGGATCGGGGCGTAAATTCCAAAAACGACCGGCCGGGTCTTTACATACATGGGGGAGGGGGTGGGTTGTGGAGAGAGAAACGTGGGGGAGTGGAACATATGTTAGAGTAATTTTAGGACACTAATTATTATCATTAATTCCCTTAAAATGTACATAAATGGTAATTGGGTATGTAAAATGTAATTATAGTAAAACTTGAGTAGGGAGGGTAATATAGATTCATATAGTGTATAGGAATGTAAAATTTTTTTTTTAGCCCATTCTGACCCATTATGCAGCCCAAATACAACCCATTAAACTCATCCAAAACAAAGGGAACTCAACCCAACTTATCTAGAAATTAACTTAGTTGCCTCAATTTTACTTTTTTTTTATTTTCAATTTTCTGTTCTTTTATTTTTCTGCACCACCCACCCACCCTAGCCCCCCCAAAGCCCCTAAAAAAGAACCAGGTCTGCAGTTAAAGGAAAACAAGTAAAAGTTCTTGAAGAAGAAGAAGCTTGGAGTGGAGAAGAAGAAGAAGAGGAATCTGAGAAAGAGCAGGACGGGCTTGTCCTTTTTGGAAAAAGAAAAATATTGAAAGGAAGAATTCTGAAAGACCTGGAGGAGCCAAGCATGAAAAGATTGGTTGATGCACTAGAAGCACGGGGTTGGAAGGACATGGTTCTTCAACTGGATGGCAGGCTGGCAAGAAAAGAGCTGATAGAGTTTATGGCAAATGCCAAAAGTGGTGAATGGGGTTGTTACAAGCTTGGTGAGAGGAGTAGAGGTGCAGTTTGATGCACCTAAGTTGGGAAGAATTCTAGACATACCCTGTGAGGGATATGATGATTATACTAGGCAAAGGTGACCTTGTCTAGATTCTCTCCCTTCTGCTCTCCAGATCACCCGGAATTTCTTTGATACCAAGTTTGCTGAAGAAGTGCCTGAGGCTAGATTTGTGCGAAAGAGTGAAATGAAGCCTGAGCACAAGGTACTTTTTGAGTTTGTGAACAAGTGTTTGCTGCCCAGACAGGAGAGGAGGCATACTGCTAACTACATGGACTTGGTCCTTCTGGAGTGTCTTGTGACAGGAAAGCAGATTAACTGGCTTGCTTTCATTGTCAAGCTGCTGGATAGAGTCATCAATGGCTCTAAGGCCCATGCCACACCTTATGGGTTTATACTGACAACTGTCTTGGCCAAGTTAGATGTCCCATTGAAAAAGTGGAAGATGGCCTCCAGCAAAGAGCATTTTGGAATCAAAACCCTACAGGCTTGTGATTATCTGCTAAGTGTAACCCCAGTTGAACCTGGTTCATCCGTGAAGACTCCTGTGAACAGCAAAGTTAGGGCATTGGTTCTAGAATTTGGAACAAAAGATGCAGAAATCGCTAGGCTCCAGG
>NW_017683433.1:0-3348 GCF_001879085.1 Nicotiana attenuata
GGAATTCATTTCAAGTTTATGCATCAGGCGCCCACCTGGAGAACAAGGGAATTCATTTCAAGTTTAAGCATCAGGCACCCACCCTGAGAACAAGTGAATTCATTCCAAGTTTAAGCATCATGCGCCCACCTAGAGAACAAAGGAATTCATTTCAAGTTTCAGCATCAGGCGCCCACCAGGAGAACAAGGGAATTCATTTCAAGTTTCAGCATCAGGCGCCCACCTGGAGAACAAGGGAATTCATTTCAAGTTTAAGCATCAGGCGCCCACCTGGAGAACAAGGGAATTCATTTCAAGTTTAAGCATCAGGCGCCCACCTGGAGAACAAGGGAATTCATTTCAAGTTTAAGCATCAGGCGCCCACCTGGAGAACAACGGAATTTATTTCAAGTTTAAGCATCAGGCGCCCACCTGGAGAACAAGGGAATTCATTTCAAGTTTAAGCATCAGGCGCCCACCTGGAGAACAAGGGAATTCATTTCAAGTTTAAGCATCAGGCGCCCACCTGGAGAACAAGGGAATTCATTTCAAGTTTAAGCATCAGGCGCCCACCTGGAGAACAAGGGAATTCATTTCAAGTTTAAGCATCAGGCGCCCACCTGGAGAACAAGGGAATTCATTTCAAGTTTAAGCATCAGGCGCCCACCTGGAGAACAAGGGAATTCATTTCAAGTTTAAGCATCAGGCGCCCACCTGGAGAACAAGGGAATTCATTTCAAGTTTAAGCATCAGGCGCCCACCTGGAGAACAAGGGAATTCATTTCAAGTTTAAGCATCAGGCGCCCACCTGGAGAACAAGGGAATTCATTTCAAGTTAAGCATCAGGCGCCCACCTGGAGAACAAGGAATTTATTTCAAGTTTAAGCATCAGGCGCCCACCTGGAGAACAAGGGAATTCATTTCAAGTTTAAGCATCAGGCGCCCACCTGGAGAACAAGGGAATTCATTTCAAGTTTAAGCATCAGGCGCCCACCTGGAGAACAAGGGAATTCATTTCAAGTTTAAGCATCAGGCGCCCACCTGGAGAACAAGGGAATTCATTTCAAGTTTAAGCATCAGGCGCCCACCTGGAGAACAAGGGAATTCATTTCAAGTTTAAGCATCAGGCGCCCACCTGGAGAACAAGGGAATTCATTTCAAGTTTAAGCATCAGGCGCCCACCTGGAGAACAAGGGAATTCATTTCAAGTTTAAGCATCAGGCGCCCACCTGGAGAACAAGGGAATTCATTTCAAGTTTAAGCATCAGGCGCCCACCTGGAGAACAAGGGAATTCATTTCAAGTTTAAGCATCAGGCGCCCACCTGGAGAACAAGGAATTTATTTCAAGTTTAAGCATCAGGCGCCCACCTGGAGAACAAGGGAATTCATTTCAAGTTTAAGCATCAGGCGCCCACCTGGAGAACAAGGGAATTCATTTCAAGTTTAAGCATCAGGCGCCCACCTGGAGAACAAGGGAATTCATTTCAAGTTTAAGCATCAGGCGCCCACCTGGAGAACAAGGGAATTCATTTCAAGTTTAAGCATCAGGCGCCCACCTGGAGAACAAGGGAATTCATTTCAAGTTTAAGCATCAGGCGCCCACCTGGAGAACAAGGGAATTCATTTCAAGTTTAAGCATCAGGCGCCCACCTGGAGAACAAGGGAATTCATTTCAAGTTTAAGCATCAGGCGCCCACCTGGAGAACAAGGGAATTCATTTCAAGTTTAAGCATCAGGCGCCCACCTGGAGAACAAGGGAATTCATTTCAAGTTTAAGCATCAGGCGCCCACCTGGAGAACAAGGAATTTATTTCAAGTTTAAGCATCAGGCGCCCACCTGGAGAACAAGGGAATTCATTTCAAGTTTAAGCATCAGGCGCCCACCTGGAGAACAAGGGAATTCATTTCAAGTTTAAGCATCAGGCGCCCACCTGGAGAACAAGGGAATTCATTTCAAGTTTAAGCATCAGGCGCCCACCTGGAGAACAAGGGAATTCATTTCAAGTTTAAGCATCAGGCGCCCACCTGGAGAACAAGGGAATTCATTTCAAGTTTAAGCATCAGGCGCCCACCTGGAGAACAAGGGAATTCATTTCAAGTTTAAGCATCAGGCGCCCACCTGGAGAACAAGGGAATTCATTTCAAGTTTAAGCATCAGGCGCCCACCTGGAGAACAAGGGAATTCATTTCAAGTTTAAGCATCAGGCGCCCACCTGGAGAACAAGGGAATTCATTTCAAGTTTAAGCATCAGGCGCCCACCTGGAGAACAAGGAATTTATTTCAAGTTTAAGCATCAGGCGCCCACCTGGAGAACAAGGGAATTCATTTCAAGTTTAAGCATCAGGCGCCCACCTGGAGAACAAGGGAATTCATTTCAAGTTTAAGCATCAGGCGCCCACCTGGAGAACAAGGGAATTCATTTCAAGTTTAAGCATCAGGCGCCCACCTGGAGAACAAGGGAATTCATTTCAAGTTTAAGCATCAGGCGCCCACCTGGAGAACAAGGGAATTCATTTCAAGTTTAAGCATCAGGCGCCCACCTGGAGAACAAGGGAATTCATTTCAAGTTTAAGCATCAGGCGCCCACCTGGAGAACAAGGGAATTCATTTCAAGTTTAAGCATCAGGCGCCCACCTGGAGAACAAGGGAATTCATTTCAAGTTTAAGCATCAGGCGCCCACCTGGAGAACAAGGGAATTCATTTCAAGTTTAAGCATCAGGCGCCCACCTGGAGAACAAGGAATTTATTTCAAGTTTAAGCATCAGGCGCCCACCTGGAGAACAAGGGAATTCATTTCAAGCTTAAGCCTCAGGCGCCCACCTGGAGAACAAGGGAATTCATTTCAAGTTTAAGCATCAAGCGCCCTCCTAGGGAACAAGGGAATTCATTCCAAGTTCAAGCATCAGGCGTCCACCTGGAGAACAAAGGGAATTCATTTCATGTTTAAGCATCAGGCGCCCACCAGGAGAACAAGGGAATTCATTTCAAGTTCAAGCATCAGGCGCCCTCCCGGAGAACAAGGGAATTCATTTCATGTTCAAGCGTCAGGCGCCCACCCGGAAAACAAGGGAATTCATTTAAAGAACATGGAACTCATTTCATGTTTAAGCATCAGGCGCCCACCTGGAGAACAAGGGAATTTATTTCAAGTTTATACATCAGGCGCCCACCTGGAGAACAAGGGAATTCATTTCAAGTTTAGGCATCAGGCACCCACCCTGAGAACAAGTGAATTTATTCCAAGTTTAAGCATCATGCGCCCACCTAGAGAACAAAGGAATTCATTTCAAGTTTCAGCATCAGGCGCCCACCAGGAGAACAAGGGAATTCATTTCAAGTTTCAGCATCAGGCGCCCACCTGGAGAA
>NW_017683433.1:8061-8504 GCF_001879085.1 Nicotiana attenuata
CAAGGGAATTCATTTCAAGTTTAAGCATCAAGCGCCCTCCTGGAGAACAAGGGAATTCATTCCAAGTTCAAGCATCAGGCGCCCACCTGGAGAACAAAGGGAATTCATTTCATGTTTAAGTATCAGACGCCCACCAGGAGAACAAGGGAATTCATTTCAAGTTTGAGCATCAAGCGCCCTCCTGGAGAACAAGGGAATTCATTTCAAGATTAAGCACCAAGCGCCCTCCTAGAGAACAAGGGAATTCATTCCAAGTTCAAGCATCAGGCGCCCACCTGGAGAACAAGGGAATTCATTTCAAGTTTAACCATCAGGCGCCCACTCTGAGAACAAGCGAATTCATTCCAAGTTTAAGCATTAGGCGCCCACCTGGAGAACAAAGGAATTCATTTCAAGTTACAGCATCAGGCGCCCACCAGGAGAACAAGGGAATTCATTTCAAG
>NW_017683434.1:0-6674 GCF_001879085.1 Nicotiana attenuata
CTATTCCTCCCGACTCCCCTAGATTGTATTCGCCTCTGTGTCTATTCGAAGTTAGGTCGTTTCGGGTTTTTCCTACTAAATTGTATTTAACTTCTTTACTGTATTTCTTCCAAACGCTTCCACATCATCGTTACTTTCCCTCCGTCCTCACACTCTAATTTCCTGTATTATTATTTCACATTGATTATCAAGACTAGGCCGGCGACTCCTTATGCATGACACATCATTGAAACCAGCATAAAAGGGACTGTACAAAAGAGAAAAGAAAACAAAATAAAGACTATCAGGAAAGAAGAAAAGAGGAAATTGCATTTCATTATAATTGTAAGATAACAAGGTTTAACTCATCCAAAATGGACGGAACATAGAAATCTGAATTACAACCCTGGAAATAATCCAGATTTAGTACTAAAATCAAAACTAACTACCACGACTCCTTCCGAATTGGGAGAGGAGTAGCTTCCCAGTTATTGAGCTTAGCCTGAGATCCCATGAACTGCACATCAAATTCACTCGGGCCTTCGCCGGGTTCCACCATATTCACTTCATCGAACACCTTTTCAAACCTTGCGAGCATCTCCTTGTCAGGTTCTATCACCACAGAATTTGGCATTGCTGTTGCTGGGCGTTGTTTAGTACCAGGCCGGACGAAGGAACGGGAAAGGCGGGGAATAGGTTTTGGAAGGATCCACACTCTCTTTTTCATCTTTTTGGCTCTCCTTATGTCAGCTGAAGTGGGTTTGAAACCTAGCCCAAAAGTGTCTAGATTTCCGGGGAGAGACACCGGCTGTATGATCCCTTGCAGTGAAGCACCTAACCCTTTTCCGGGCAAGAATCCATTTCTTATCATCTCTGAGGCTACCATAACAGATGCGGCAGCTATCTTGGGCATAGGAACACACTCTCCTTCCGGGATTTTATCAACTGGCACTGTGTCCATGACTTGGTACACCCAGGGACCTTTGTCATTTTCAACTTCCTCGAAGGATGTAATAGCATTACAAGAATTGTCCTCTCCATGAACCACGATCTCCTGCCGATCCCATTCAAACTTGACCATTTGATGCAAAGTAGACGGTACTGCCTTTGCGGCATGAATCCAGGGCCGTCCCAATAAAAGATTGTAGGAAACACTGACATCGAGCACTTGAAACTCCATCGTGAATTCCACAGGTCCTATTGTTAGCTCCAACACAATATCTCCCACTGTGTCTTTCCCTCCGCCGTCAAATCCCCGTACACAGATGCTGTTTTTATGAATTCTTTCCCTGTCAACTTGCAACTTTTCTAGAGTGGAAAGAGGGCAAATGTTGGCACTAGACCCATTATCAATTAACACCCGAGTCACCACGGAATCTTCACACCTCACTGTGAGGTACAAAGCTCTATTATGTTCAGTTCCTTCCAATGGTAACTCGTCATCAGAAAATGTCACCCTATTTACCTCAAAAATCTTATTCGCAATCTTCTCAAGATGATTCACAGTAATTTTATCTGGCACATGAGCTTCGTTTAGAATCTTCATCAAGGCCCGGCGGTGTTCATCTGAATGGATCAATAAGGACAATAATGAGATCTGTGCCGGGGTTTTCCTCAGTTGTTCCACAATCGAATAGTCCTGAGCCTTCATCTTTTTCAGGAACTCTTCAGCTTCTTCTTCAGTAACGGCTTTCTTTATCGGTGCCGAATTGTCTTTAGCTGCTTTAACCTTTCTCAATTCTTCAGGGGCAAAGCACCTCCCTGATCTAGTCAACCCATGAGTTTCACACACTTCTTCTTTAATTTCCTTTCCTTGGTACATCACGGTCACTCTGTCATAGTTCCACGGGACAGCTTTCTCACTAACCACGGGCAATTGGGTCACCGGTTTGATGATGACTGGCTCTGTTCGAACGCCTTTTACAACCAACACAGGCTCGACAGCTGCTCCTGGTATTGTTACCTTAACAGGCCCTGGTTTTATTACCCTCACTGGTTCACTGACTGTCCGGCCCACTGCGACCAAAGCTTTCTTATCAACCAAGTCCTCTTTTGCTTTACTTTCGCTTGCTTTAATCATCATCACAGTCTGCGACGGCTTCTTGTATTCTCCCTTCTGCACTATCTCGATCATGTGAGCCTCATGATGAATTGGTAGCGGATTCTGCGTGATATTGGGAGTCTCCGGAGCCTGCACCTCAATTCTATGTGTATCAATCAATTCCTGAATGGCAGTTTTCAGATGCCAACATTTCTCTGTATCATGTCCAGGTGCTCCTGAGCAGTACTCACAATTCACTGAATGGTCCAGGTTCCTTGGGGGAGGGTTTGGTAATTTAGGTTCGATCGGGTTCAACATACCCAACTGCCTCAGTCTGTGGTATAGGCTCGTATAAGATTCTCCCAAGGGAGTAAAAGTCTTCTTCTTTTGCGCTCTATCATTCTTATATGCAGGATTGGGTTGGAAACTGGTTCCAGTGGCATTTCGGTTGGTTCTTGGGGGAGGGTAAGTGTTTTGGGGAGTGGGTGCGCGCCATTGGGCACGAGTGGGAGGTTGTGGGTATGTCTGGGCATGATGGACAGAGAAATGGGGAGTAGGAGGTGGGTAGTACTGCTGTGGTGGGCCATATGAGGTATGCGGGTAAGCTTGGGGGTGAGGGTGAGGTTGGTGATAATATGGTGACGGACCCCTGGACCAAACCCTTGATTCCACTACCGCCACTTCTTCTTTCTTCTTCTTGCCCAACACTCCTCCGGTGCCGCTTTGAATGGCCTGCGTGGTTGCTTTGAGTGCTGAATAGCTCATAATTTTGTTGGACTTGAGACCCTCTTCTACCATGCTTCCCATCTTTACAACTTCATTGAAAGTTTTCCCCACAGCGGACACCAGATGACCATAGTAGGTTGGCTCTAGAGCCTGAAGGAAATAATCCACCATCTCATTCTCTTTCATCGGGGGATCAACCCTTGCTGCTTGCTCTCTCCAACGGAACCCGTACTCTCTAAAGCTTTCTTCGGGCTTCTTCTCGATTTTGGTCAATGACAGACGGTCTGGGACGATTTCGAGGTTGTACTGAAAATGACATGCAAAAGCTTGAGCTAAGTCATCCCAGGTGTACCACCGAGCATGATCTTGTCTTGTGTACCACTCCAACGCCGCTCCACTTAAGCTTTGACTAAAGTAGGCCATTAATAGCTCATCCTTTCCTCCAGCCCCCCCTCATCTTGCTGCAGAAACCCCTCAGGTGGGCCACCGGATCACCATGGCCGTCATATAAGTCGAACTTGGGTAGTTTGAATCCCACTGGCAATTGGACGTCAGGAAATAAGCACAAGTCCTTGTAGGCCACGCTCACTTGACCCTCGAATCCTTGCATATTTCTGAAGGATTGCTCTAAACTTTTGACTTTTCGTATCATCTCCTCTTGTTCCGTGTTTTCGAGAGGTTTCTCTTCTTCGGCTGAGAGATTAAAATGGGGAGTGTAAGAGCATGGTTCTGGGGGTTTGAAGGTGGGTTCGGGTGGGTAGTAATGGTTTTCCTGGGTTTGGAACAGAGGTTCACTTGAGGATCTGTGTAATGCGGTGGGTGGAGGAGCCACGAATACTGGGGCGATTGGTGGTGGGGGATTTGGAATTGGCTTGGAGGGTGGTAGTGGTGGTGTCTGAGAAGTGGTTCCGTAATATTGCTGGTGAGTAGGGAGAGCGGGATATGAGTTCGCTGTGGGAGGATCTTGGGGTTGAGTTGGTGGGAGGTAATTGGGATTGGCAGGATAGGCTGGTGGGGGATGTCCCTTCGACCAGACCTGGTACATTTCGGCCATCTGTTGCTTTAACTTATACATCTCCTCTCTCATTGTATTCATATCCATTGCCTCCTCCTCTCTGGATGGGTCAACGATGCTTGCTTCTATACTTGATTGGCCATTTTCGACTTGTCTTTGGAGCGGGTGTTGTAAGGGTGGGTTGCCAGAATGCCAGTCAGCTTATCACCTGCCTGGACTCATCAACAACAACTTGTTAGCGGTTAGGGCATTTAACAAATAGGTAACCGCACATTGATGGATGGATGCACCTAAACAATCAAACGTTGCTATTATGTCGCTGTTCAACCGCATGCGTCATCCCGGCTTTTATTTCTTTCTCTTGCCGATTAGTTCCCACTCTTATCTTTCCTTTTTCGCTTTGTTTTTCTCTCCCTTTTTTGGATTCTCTTTCCTTTGGTTTTTCCCTTATTTGTATCATCCCTTTTTAGTTTTCCTTTTATTATTTAGAAATGGTCGAATCCTATGGAGATTGCCTACGTACGTGAATCAGACCAGGCGTAGTTCGCGAAGAGCAGAATATTTTTGGGAATTTTCAAGTTTATTGATAGCAACTACGTCTATTACAAAGACTCAAGATAGACTCTGATGCAAAAAGAACTACAGACTCCACATCCCTATCCTAGTTCAAACAAAATACAGACTCAATCAACTGACTGACTTTTAGCAAAAGGGAAATACAGACTCCGACAAAAAGAAATACGAGCCCAAGTGACCTAACTCTATGAAATACAAACTCAAAAGGTAAACTCTAGCAGACTCACAGACAACTATGAATACATTAAAGCTCCTGGTGCCCGCGGGACATCGTTCGGTCTCGCCGCGGGCCTATATGCAAGTTCCCCTTGGAGTCTGTCTAAGTCATTCATTATCTGCTTCACGAATATCATGATTGATGCAAAGAAGGTGGCACTGGTCATGTTCTCGCACATCTGGCATTTCCGGATAATAGAATGAGCAACGGTTAAGATTTTCTCTCGAATTCTTCCTTTCTCTTGAAGCAACCGCCCTATTTGCTGGGCCCTAGCCTCCAAAGTCTGCTCAAACGCCTGGCTTTGTTCTCGAAGTTGTTGCAAGTCTATTTCTAGCTGGGCCAATGCCATGTAACAGTGTTCTCTCTCGACTTTGAAGTCCTTTGCCTGTTTAATCATTCGGTTTTCTGCGGCAGTGGCCTTTTCCTTTAATCTTGCGACCTTATTGTCATATTCTTCTTTTAACTGCTTAATCATGCGAGCCCGTTCTTCGGCAGTTTTAGCCAATTGTCTCCGGACCCCAACTAATTCCTTTTCTACTTTGTCGAGGTCAAAACTGTAATCATTCACCTTTTGCCTTAGATTTGCTATAAGCTTTGTATCTTTGGCACTTCTGATGGGGTTGTCGGCCTCTAGCTTCATCTTTTGGATTTAGGATCGTAAGACTTTATTCTCTTTGGCCAATCTTTTTCTCTCACCTTCGTCAGCGGCGGCCTGCAAGCTATTTTCAAATCGGAGGTCTTGGACCTGTTTTTCCAATGCTCCTATGCGGGCCCTGTACTCGTTTTCTTTAGCTAACCAAACCCACTGTTCTTGCGATGATTCAGCAAAGTCCTGGATGTGTGGTCTTTTAGCTGGCCTTTCGTGTTCACATTCTCTTCTATACCAAGCAAGATATCCTGGCGACACTTCAACTTTGGCCCGATCCTGTACGCAAGTATCCCTTTTTAAGTATTGGCATTCGTTCCAAATCTGGCGAACTATTGCTTCAGGGAACTGGCCATCAGGGCCAATCTCAATCACTTGCAAACTAAGATCTTCATCCTTGGGTACTATCTGGCATCTCCCCAGCTGCCTCAACACTCGATACGGGGTGTAAGGCTGAATGCTTCTAAGCCCCATTAGAAGGAAATGTGGTCGGGCTGCCGGCATATATACAATCTCATCAACGGGTAACCATCCCAGTGTCCACTCTATTTGGCTAACCGTGAGGGACCGGAGATATGTTGTCCATCCCGTGACTCCTTCCGGCAATTTGGCTCCTTTAGTCCTCGTGTAAAACTCTTCTATGCATGTTTTTTCTGGAGACCCGTAGCTCAAAAACTGAGGGCGATGACACAGATGCTCGATCATCCACATTTGTAATAACAAGTTGCACCCCTCGAAGCAAGTTTCCCCGGCTTTGCAAGCTGTAAGAGCACGGAAGATGTCGGCCAATATCATAGGTGCAAGTGTACTTTTGGCCTGGGTAACTAACGTGCTGACGACTCCGGCTATTTTTATATCGATGTTCCCATCCTTCCTCGGAAATACTAAAAGCCCCAAGAAAGCCACCATAAAAGCGAAACATCGATGCTCCTCCCACTTCTGGCGGTTTCCTTTGCTACATATCTTACTTTCTGGGTTGTTGAACCCCCCAATATGACCATAGCGATGATATATGAAGTTTAGGGTACAAAAACCATTTGCCAGGTCTGTGTTATGGACGGCCCTGACTATCTTCAAGGAGTCTAGAAATTTGTGTACAGCTACAACTCGGGGAGCAACCAAGTATTTGTGCCTCAACGGAACCTCATCCTTTCCAATGTAGCCAGCTATTTCCTCCAATGTCGGGGTAAGCTCAAAATCCGAAAAATAGAACACATTATGTGCTAGGTCCCAACATGTAACCAGTGCTCTAATAATATCTCTCCGAGGTACAATATCAAGCAGACCGGTAAGCCCTTTCAAATGTTTCTTGACCGCATCTTGCCCTTCTTTGCCCAAATCGTTCCACCACAGACGCAACTCCAACGGGATTTTATGCATGATTGAAAAGGGTTCATTTTGAGTCGTGCTCATCCTGCACATTTATTAAGGTGATTTAATAACTTATTTGACCTAAAAAAAAGCAAATAACACT
>NW_017683434.1:7138-8503 GCF_001879085.1 Nicotiana attenuata
GTTAGAAACTTAACTTCTTGTTGTCTTTCATCGACAAACTAAACAACTTACTTTTCTTATTTTTTCAACAATTTCTTTTTTTTTTCTTCTTTTTTCTTCTTTTTTTTTCAACATTGCCGAATATTTAAAAGCCGGTCAGCATGCGAGTCCAAAGCAAATAAATGCACAAGTAGGATGCGTCAGGATAGTCTATTATTCCGGGTACACCTGTCCTAGACGGACCCAACCCCTGTGTTGAGTCCCATAAGTCAAAATGCATGTGATGCAGATAAGCGTTTCCTACTAGGGATCCGGCATAAAGTCAAGTTATTCTAGGTTCAGAGCCTGGGTATGTGTTCTAGACTGTGTACCCGAGCGGACAACTCGAGTCGAGGAGGGGGCTACGTACCGGGGACCCGCGGGATCGTCCGGCTTAGTAACTTGTCCGGCCTCTTTCTTATTTCAAGGTATGACACTAACAGAATAGGGAGTCTCAACCAGTGAACACATCCCCGGAGGTGAGAAGAGAAAGGTTTTCGGCACAACTTATATATACAATTCAGATAATATCAAAGCGGTAAAGCATTTAGCACATATAGCATGGAACACATAGAAAAATCAGATAAAGCCAAAAATAACGGTTATACTAAGCTCAAATTCTTGAACCCTGAACCAGAGATTCTGGGTTCGATCCCCAGCGGAGTCGCCAGAGCTGTCACACCTCCTTTTTTCTACCACACACAGAAGAGGTATGTAAAGGAGTTTTTCCACTTAAAGGACAATCGGAATGGGATTTATTATTAAGATTTCAGAGTCGCCACTTGGGAGATTAATGGTGTCCCAAGTCACCGGTTGAATCCCGATCCGAGGAAATTATGACTCTGTTAGCAGTCCGCGAACCAGAACTCCGAGTAAGGAATTCTGTTAACCCTGGGAGAAGGTATTAGGCATTCCCGGGTTCCGTGGTTCTAGCACGGTCGCTCTACTGTTGTATTTGCTTTTACCTGATTTTAAAACATGTTCTGACTTACGTGCCCCTTTTTAATAAACCGCTTTTATTTATATTTTTTGTTTTTTAAAAAGAATTGCAACGTCGTGAAAATGCGTCTTGAACCACGTCGCACCAGTGCACCCGTGGTTGTCAACACATTTCGAGTCCGTTGAGATTTGGATTTGGGTCATATAAATGTGCACCCGTATTTAGGAAGGTAAATTTATTTAAAATACGCGCCTAAAGTAGCTAGCGTGTTATTATCTTTGGGGAAGGCCGTGAAATTCGCTAAACGGCGCGTCCCGAGATCTAAAATATTTTATGTAAGTATTTAAAGAGGGCCATGCAATTCACGTATTCTCGTTTGGCGCGGTGCGCCTCATTTTTATTTGAGG
>NW_017683435.1:0-2001 GCF_001879085.1 Nicotiana attenuata
ATGCGAGCAATGGTTACAGATGCAGCTTCTTCGTTGTTCATCAAAGGGGCGTGATAATCAATGGCGTACCAGAAGGAATATGCTATCAGGCAGTCACAGTAGTTGAACCACTCAGGCGGAGAAATCGAGAAGTCATATTAGCAGCAGCTAGGCATACAGATGTAGGCAGATACATGAAAATCCAAAGAAGGAAAGAAGTTAGTAAAGATGTTTGGAGCAAAAATGAAGAAGAAACAACGGAAAAGAAAGAGCAAGAGAGTCGATATTACCTAGGGGAGCTTCAGATGGAGGTGGGGAGGTTCTGGAGAGATGAAATGATTTGGGGATATGTAATGGATAATAGGGATTGTCGGTATATTAGGAAATGGGGTGTATTGAATATGTTTTACAGGTGTTGGATGAAAATAGACACGTGTTGGGTGAAGAGAAGGGTAAAAAAGAGGCTGTATATGCAATTTTGTAATGTGGGAAGGAAATTTGGCTATTTAGGCAAGTGTAAGTGGGCGTCTGTTGGCTTTAAGTGCAAAGAGTTGTATATTTGGGCTGGTTTTAACGACTGGACAGTTGGGCATTTGGGCTGGGCTAATGGTGCAAGGAGATGGCTGTTTGTGCAAATCAGTAAGTGGAGCAAGCGGGCTGGATGTATATATGTGGCTATTTGGTCAAATTGGAGGTATTGGGCGGGTGATACAAGATGGAGGCTGATTGTGCAATTTAGTAGGGTGGAGAGGGGATTTGGCTATTCATGTAAATGCATTTGGGTGGACAGTGGCTACCAATATAAAGTGATCGTAATTTGGGCTGCATGTATTGGGCTAGCAGATGGACAATTAGGCTGGTTTGGGAAGGAGACGGTATTGGACTACATAAATAGCCATTGTATATGTTTTACATATATATGGCTATTTGTTAAATTCAATATTTTGATCAATGTGGTCGGTGGTGCAAAGTGGTGGCTGTTTATGCAAAGCAGTAGGGTGTTTGGGCTAGAGGCGCAATTTAGAGGCTGTTTGTGCAAATCATATGCACTTGCTGGGCTGGCCGCACATTCAACAGTGGCCAGTGGCTATTTCTGCAATTTCAATAGTGGTCATTTTGGGCCAGATGCTGCGGACTTCAATGGATTACAAATTTGGGCTTTTTCTTGGACTATTTTTGAGGCAATTTTGAGTAGAATTTTTGTGATATCAATTTTGAGTATAATGCTCAATTTTGATAATAGGTCTTATGTAGTATTTTATTTCATTTTCGTACATCCGTTAGGATTTCATGACATTGTGCTTGTTTGTTATATTTTATTTATAAATAAAAACTAGCCCTAGGCTATGCCTAGTGGATTGCTTAAAAAAAAAAAAACCCTAAACCCCTCCTCAAAACCCAAACCCTAAACCAAAAACCAAAACCCAGCGATTTTTCTCTGCCTTCTCTCTAGAAAAGGCGATTTAGAGAGAGAAAGCTGCGATCAGCTGCCATGGCCAATCCGGCCGGCGGCCAGCCATCTTTTCCGGCTGGTCAGCCTCCTCTAACGTCTGCCCAGCCTTCTACTACACCAAACAATAATTCCCAACCTTCAAATCCATCTAGCGATAAACCAGCACCCATGAACTACGCTAAAGCAGTAAAGCCTACGTTAAACAACGCTGCCATGCACGATCGAGCAGTGGTTACAGAACCAATTGCGCTTAGAAGAGCTACATTGCATCAAGGACAACCTTTGGTTTGCTTTACTGAAGCAGAAGTCGAACGCATGAACGTGATCGAAGGTTTGCAGTATGCAGTGGTCTGCAAATTCTCATATGGTTGGCCGGAGATTAATGAATTACGTCGTATCCTTCCTATTCAATGTGGTATCAAGGGTGAATGCACAATTGGGTATTTACGAGATAGGCATATCTTAATTAGACTTACACTGTGGCAGGACTTCATTGAATTTTCATCAAAGGGAGTACATTATGTTAAGGACAAGTTTGGAGATGAATATCAATTTAGAACGTTGATATA
>NW_017683435.1:5845-8502 GCF_001879085.1 Nicotiana attenuata
TCCCAGGATTGGAGGTTACTCATTTGTCAAAGACTGGTTCAGATCACAGTCCATTGCTCTTGAAGTGTGATATTGAAAACCCTCCAATCAAGAAACCTTTTAGATTTCTAAACTTCTGGACAAAACATGAAGCATTCAAGACAGTGGTGAAGGAGAATTGGAATGCAGATTTTAGTGCAAATCCATTTGTACTATTCAATCATAAATTAAAAAAACTGAAAAAAGTGCTATCTACATGGAGTAAAGCATCATATGGGGACATTTTTCAGAAGATTGCAAGTCTGGAGGAGGTGGTCTTAATCCATGAAAGACAATTTGAGGCATTCCCTTCTCAGATGAACAGAGAAAGGCTCCAGAGAGTACAGGCAGAAATGATTAGATACTTAGCACTTGAGGAGGAATTTTGGAAGCAAAAAGCAGGCATGACATGGTTCAAAGATGGGGACAGAAACACTAAATTCTTTCATGCACAGGTCAGAGGAAGGAGGAAAAGACTTCAGCTTAAGAGAATCCAAAATAGTAGAGGAAGTTGGATAGAAGAAGATGGGGATATTGCAGAAGAAGCAGTATCATTTTATAAGGAACAATTCACTGAATCTGTTACCCCTTCTAACTTCTACATCATGGAACATGTTCCTAGATTAATTGAAGATGAACAGAATGATAAGCTGGTAGCAGTCCCTACAATAGAGGAGGTGAAGAAGGCAGTTGAGGGTCTGAATGGAGATTCAGCAAGTGGACCAGATGGTTTTACTGGAGCTTTCTATCACTCATGCTGGGACATTATTGGAGAAGATATACATGCAATGGTCCTACATTTCTTCAGTGGTCAGCAATTGCCTAAATATGTCACACATACAAATTTGGTTCTTCTGCCAAAAAAGAAAGAGGTCAGTACTTTCTCAGATCTTAGGCCAATTAGTCTTAGCAATTTTATCAACAAGATATTCTCTAGAATCATACATGAAAGGTTGGTTGATATATTGCCTAAGATAATCTCAGAAGAACAAGCAGGATTTGTAAAGGGCAGAAGTATAGTGGAAAATGTGTTATTGACTCAGGAAATCATCACAGATATTAGGTTAAGAACAAAGGCAGGACCTAATGTTGTGATGAAACTAGATATGACAAAGGCCTATGACAGGTTATCATGGTTGTTTCTTACTAAGATGCTGAGGAAATTTGGTTTCTGTGAAAGATTTATAGGAATGATCTTTGATCTGGTAGGGAATAATTGGTATTCTGTGTTGATAAATGGGCAGTCCTATGGTTTTTTCAAATCATCAAGGGGTGTAAAACAGGGAGATCCTCTATCTCCAACTCTGTTCATCATAGCTGCTGAAGCTCTCTCAAGGGGTCTAAATTCTCTCCACTCAAATCTGTATTTTTGTGGTTATGGACTGCCCAAGTGGAGTCCAAAGATTAATCATCTTGCTTATGCAGATGATACAATCATCTTCTGCTCATCAGATGCTACATCCTTGAGGTTAGTAATGGAAATTCTTTACCTATATGAAGCTGCTTCAGGACAGTTGATTAACAAAACTAAATCAGCTGTATATATGCATCACTTGACTGATTCAGAAGTTGTAAGAAAGGTTGAAAGGGTAACAGGCATAGTGAGGCAGGAGTTTCCCTTCACATATTTGGGCTGTCCTATATTTTATGCAAGGAGAAAATTGGAATATTACCAACCTATGATATCAAAGATTATGGACAAACTACAAGCATGGAAAGGAAAGCTATTATCTATTGGAGGGAGAGCAGTACTGATCTCTAGTGTATTACAAAGTATGCCTGTACATCTGCTATCTGCTGTAAATCCTCCTAATTTTGTGATAAATAGGTTGCACAAGATTTTTGCACAATTTTTCTGGAGCAGTGCTGTGGGAGGTCAAAGTAGGCATTGGGCAGCATGGTCTACATTATGTATGCCATGTGAAGAGGGAGGAATAGGGATTCAGGTCACTTCATGATGTGTCTAAAGCTCTCTTTTGCAAACTGTGGTGGAATTTCAGGACTAAGCCAAGCCTATGGAGTGCATTTATGTCTCAGAAGTACTGCAAGAAACTAAATGCAGTAATTGTGCCATGGAGGGAAGGATCTCATGTATGGAGGAAGATGCTTGACTGTAGAGACTTAATAGAACATCAAATCATCTGGAAGTTGAGAATGGGATCTTCTATGTTTTGGTATGATAATTGGACTGGACTGGGAGCCCTTTATTTTATGGTACCACAGAATTTTGGTATTGATGAAGATATAATCAATGTGACTGATTTAGTGTTCAATGGAGCATGAGATACTAATAGACTACTGCAGATTCTTCCAGAAGATTTAGCTATGCACATTATAGAGAGGATTAATCCTCCCTCTCAGCAGAATGTTCTTGATGTTCCCTGTTGGATGCTTGAAACTAGAGGCAATTTCTCTGTAAAGACAGCATGGGAATATTTGAGAAGGAGAGAAGATCCTAAGGTAGCTTATAAGATGATATGGGTGAAGGGGCTTCCTTTCAAAATTTCTTTCTTTATGTGGAAAGTTTGGAAAGCTAAATTACCTCTGGATGATTTTATGAAAAAGATAGGCTACCATATGCCATCTAGGTGCTGGTGTTGTGCTGAGCCTAAGGAGGAATCACTTGTGCACCTGTTCTT
>NW_017683436.1:0-3080 GCF_001879085.1 Nicotiana attenuata
AATATTAGGGCTCCAATCCCTGAGTTGTGCCTTTTTAGACATATGGCCTCCATTCCCTAATCGCCTTTTGCCAACATTAGGGCTCCAATCCCTATGTTGTGCCTTTTTAGACATAGGGTCTCCATACCCTAGTCGCCTTTTGCCAACATTAGGGCTCCAATCCCTGAGTTATGCCTTTTTAGACATAGAGCCTCCATTCCCTAATCGCCTTTTACCAATATTAGGGTTCCAATCCCTGAGTTGTGCCTTTTTAGACATAGGGCCTCCATTCCCTTGTCGCCTTTAGCCAAGATTAGGGCTCCAATCCCTGAGTTGTGCCTTTTTAGACATAGGGCCTCCATTCCCTAGTCGCCTTTTGCCAACATTAGGGCTCCAATCCCTGAGTTGTGCCTTTTTAGACATAGGGCCTCCATTCCCTAGTCGCCTTTTGCCAACATTAGGGCTCCAATCCCTGAGTTGTGCCTTTTTAGACATAGGGCCTCCATTCCCTAGTCGCCTTTTGCCAACATTAGGGCTCCAATCCCTGAGTTGTGCCTTTTTAGACATAGGGCCTCCATTCCCTAGTCGCCTTTTGCCAACATTAGGGCTCCAATCCCTGAGTTGTGCCTTTTTAGACATAGGGCCTCCATTCCCTAGTCGCCTTTTGCCAACATTAGGGCTCCAATCCCTGAGTTGTGCCTTTTTAGACATAGGGCCTCCATTCCCTAGTCGCCTTTTGCCAACATTAGGGCTCCAATCCCTGAGTTGTGCCTTTTTAGACATAGGGCCTCCATTCCCTAGTCGCCTTTTGCCAACATTAGGGCTCCAATCCCTGAGTTGTGCCTTTTTAGACATAGGGCCTCCATTCCCTAGTCGCCTTTTGCCAACATTAGGGCTCCAATCCCTGAGTTGTGCCTTTTTAGACATAGGGCCTCCATTCCCTAGTCGCCTTTTGCCAACATTAGGGCTCCAATCCCTGAGTTGTGCCTTTTTAGACATAGGGCCTCCATTCCCTAGTCGCCTTTTGCCAACATTAGGGCTCCAATCCCTGAGTTGTGCCTTTTTAGACATAGGGCCTCCATTCCCTAGTCGCCTTTTGCCAACATTAGGGCTCCAATCCCTGAGTTGTGCCTTTTTAGACATAGGGCCTCCATTCCCTAGTCGCCTTTTGCCAACATTAGGGCTCCAATCCCTGAGTTGTGCCTTTTTAGACATAGGGCCTCCATTCCCTAGTCGCCTTTTGCCAACATTAGGGCTCCAATCCCTGAGTTGTGCCTTTTTAGACATAGGGCCTCCATTCCCTAGTCGCCTTTTGCCAACATTAGGGCTCCAATCCCTGAGTTGTGCCTTTTTAGACATAGGGCCTCCATTCCCTAGTCGCCTTTTGCCAACATTAGGGCTCCAATCCCTGAGTTGTGCCTTTTTAGACATAGGGCCTCCATTCCCTAGTCGCCTTTTGCCAACATTAGGGCTCCAATCCCTGAGTTGTGCCTTTTTAGACATAGGGCCTCCATTCCCTAGTCGCCTTTTGCCAACATTAGGGCTCCAATCCCTGAGTTGTGCCTTTTTAGACATAGGGCCTCCATTCCCTAGTCGCCTTTTGCCAACATTAGGGCTCCAATCCCTGAGTTGTGCCTTTTTAGACATAGGGCCTCCATTCCCTAGTCGCCTTTTGCCAACATTAGGGCTCCAATCCCTGAGTTGTGCCTTTTTAGACATAGGGCCTCCATTCCCTAGTCGCCTTTTGCCAACATTAGGGCTCCAATCCCTGAGTTGTGCCTTTTTAGACATAGGGCCTCCATTCCCTAGTCGCCTTTTGCCAACATTAGGGCTCCAATCCCTGAGTTGTGCCTTTTTAGACATAGGGCCTCCATTCCCTAGTCGCCTTTTGCCAACATTAGGGCTCCAATCCCTGAGTTGTGCCTTTTTAGACATAGGGCCTCCATTCCCTAGTCGCCTTTTGCCAACATTAGGGCTCCAATCCCTGAGTTGTGCCTTTTTAGACATAGGGCCTCCATTCCCTAGTCGCCTTTTGCCAACATTAGGGCTCCAATCCCTGAGTTGTGCCTTTTTAGACATAGGGCCTCCATTCCCTAGTCGCCTTTTGCCAACATTAGGGCTCCAATCCCTGAGTTGTGCCTTTTTAGACATAGGGCCTCCATTCCCTAGTCGCCTTTTGCCAACATTAGGGCTCCAATCCCTGAGTTGTGCCTTTTTAGACATAGGGCCTCCATTCCCTAGTCGCCTTTTGCCAACATTAGGGCTCCAATCCCTGAGTTGTGCCTTTTTAGACATAGGGCCTCCATTCCCTAGTCGCCTTTTGCCAACATTAGGGCTCCAATCCCTGAGTTGTGCCTTTTTAGACATAGGGCCTCCATTCCCTAGTCGCCTTTTGCCAACATTAGGGCTCCAATCCCTGAGTTGTGCCTTTTTAGACATAGGGCCTCCATTCCCTAGTCGCCTTTTGCCAACATTAGGGCTCCAATCCCTGAGTTGTGCCTTTTTAGACATAGGGCCTCCATTCCCTAGTCGCCTTTTGCCAACATTAGGGCTCCAATCCCTGAGTTGTGCCTTTTTAGACATAGGGCCTCCATTCCCTAGTCGCCTTTTGCCAACATTAGGGCTCCAATCCCTGAGTTGTGCCTTTTTAGACATAGGGCCTCCATTCCCTAGTCGCCTTTTGCCAACATTAGGGCTCCAATCCCTGAGTTGTGCCTTTTTAGACATAGGGCCTCCATTCCCTAGTCGCCTTTTGCCAACATTAGGGCTCCAATCCCTGAGTTGTGCCTTTTTAGACATAGGGCCTCCATTCCCTAGTCGCCTTTTGCCAACATTAGGGCTCCAATCCCTGAGTTATGCCTTTTTAGACATAGAGCCTCCATTCCCTAGTCGCCTTTTACCAATATTAGGGTTCCAATCCCTGAGTTGTACCTTTTTAGACATAGGGCCTCCATTCCCTTGTCGCCTTTAGCCAAGATTAGGGCTCCAATCCCTGAATTAGCCTTTTTAGACATAGGGCCTCCATTCCCTAGTCGCCTTTTGCCAACATAAGGGCTCCAATCCCTGAGTTGTGCCTTTTCAGACATAGGGCCTCCATTCCC
>NW_017683436.1:8002-8500 GCF_001879085.1 Nicotiana attenuata
AATCCCTGAGTTGTGCCTTTTTAGACATAGGGCCTCCATTCCCTAGTCGCCTTTTGCCAACATAAGGGCTCCAATCCCTGAGTTGTGCCTTTTCAGACATAGGGCCTCCATTCCCTAGTCGCCTTTTGCCGACATAAGGGCTCCAATCCCTGAGTTGTGCCTTTTCAGACATAGGGCCTCCATTCCCTAGTCGCCTTTTGCCAACATTTGGGCTCCAATCCCTGAGTTGTGCCTTCTTAGACATAGGGCCTCCATTCCCTAGTCGCCTTTTGCCAATATTAGGGCTCCAATCCCTGAGTTATGACTTTTTAGACATTGGGCCTCCATTCCCTAGTCGCCTTTTGCCAACATTAGGGCTCCAATCCCTGAGTTGTGCCTTTTTAAACATAGGGCCTCCATTCCATAGTCACCTTTTACCTACATTAGGGCTCCAATCCCTGAGTTGAGCCTTTTTAGACATAGGGCCTCCAATCCCTAGTCACTTTTTGCCAACATTAG
>NW_017683437.1:0-2483 GCF_001879085.1 Nicotiana attenuata
ACAACTGACAGGATGCATATATAACTTAAATACTGAATTACAAAGGAAAGGCGGGGAACATGTTACAATATGCTAGAAACAAATGTCAACTAAAAGAATTGGACAGAAGTGGGCAGAAGTAAACACATTGTGGTGGAGACATGTAAACTAACTGAGACATACCAGTAGAGAAGCAAAAGAGCGCAGGAGAAAGTGGAGTAAACAAAGTCCACAGCAGCACAAGTAAAAGAGAAAGAGTTTTAAGTTACAATGACTTTTGCACTCCGATTGCATTCTGTGTTCGTGTGTTCAAAGAAAAAAGGGAGGAGATATTTATAGCTTTGAAAACGTGTAGAGAAATAAGGTAACAAGTACAAATCTAACACAAATATGGCATGGTCACAAATCAGAATCAATCAGTTTAAGACTCCCCTTTAATCAGGGAATTCTTATTCAAACGGATACTAACCGTATCCAAATAAGGAAAGGAGAACCAGCCTTGCAAGCAGAATGGTTGTTTCCATAAAAGAAACAGTAAAGTCATACAATAGGCAATTAAGTCTAAGTACAGGATTTGAAATTATTTTTGGAAAGATTCAGTGGGGCCAATCAAAGGAAAAGGAATCAATTAGACTTTGACATGCTAGTAAAATCAGGATCTCAAGGAAGGAAAAGTTTTTTGAAATCAATTTCGAGTTAAATAAATCACAGGAGGTACTCAGTATATAATGCGTGCACAAATAGCAGACATGTGAGGCTAAGTTATGGCAAAAGAAACATCATGCAGCAATAGCATAGAGCAGGCATTCAAAGCATGTTAGTTAGGCTTCAAGGTGTAATAGAGAGAGAAGGAATCTAAAACATGCAGAGAGTCGAGTGAGAATCACAAGCGTAGAACATATAGAGAAAAAAAATGTTGAAACAAGGCATCAAGTTGAATAATTTCAAACGTACAAGCATGCACAAACAACCTCACAGGACTTTGAATAGCCTCCCAAAGAGACTGGGGTTTTCAAATCAGTTGAGTTTAGAGACGACAAACAGGTGAAACAACAAGCAATTTCAGAGTCCCAAGTGAAACCCTTAAAAATTAGGGTTTTCAGTAAACCAAACAGATAGGCTCATGAACTCGAATAAATTCCCAAAATTAGGGTTTTTAACATCAAACAAACCTAGAGATGATCAACGTATGAATCGAATGAAATCTTAACAAACAAACTCAAACAATCACAAAATTAGGGTTTTCAACATGCTTACTCAGATAAGGAAAACAAACAAACAAAGTCAGAAACGTGCCAAGAATAAGAGAGGAACTTCGAAATAACTTAACCTAAAACCATAGTTAAAAGAACATAGAGTTTTTGAAAGCAAAAAATTGGGGAAACTTTGAGAAACATGCTCATAACGTTCAAAGACACATAGATCTTGGAGCAGATCTAAGAAATAAATAGAAGGAACCTTAGAGCTAGGGTTTCATAAGAAACCCAGGTGATGAGAAAGGCTTTGGAAACTCCAGATCTAGGCAGGATAGTCGATGATCGAGCTCGAACGGCCATGGCTGGCCGGACAGAGGTTGAAGGCGACTGGAGAACAGCCATCGAGCAACGGCTTGGTCGAGACCCCTTCAAGATCTGGTCATAGGACCTCAGAGATGAGCGCATAGAAGCCATGGGAGGCCAGTATAGGCCTCCGATGAGTCTGGGAAGCCATGGATTAGGGTTTCGGTGAGAGGCGGCGGCTAGGGTTTAAGGTGAGTTGAGAGAGAGTTGAGAAAAGAGGAGGATTCAGAGGCGGCGTATTGTGAGGAATGGGGTAGGATTTGGGGTCGTTTGAAATTAAAAAAGGAAAGGGGAGGTCTGGGCCGTTGATCAAAAATGATCAACAGCTCAGATTAAAAGAAAGCGAGCGGGTTTGATTTAATGGGTACTGGGTCGGATTGATTGGGTAATTGGGCTGGGGTGATTTGGGCTCAAATTGGGGCTGAATTGGGTTATCAATTTGGCTATAATTGAAATGCATTGGGGCCAAATCGTAAATAGCCAATTTTCCCTTTTTAATTTTTTATAAAATAGTAACACAATTTTAAAAGTAAACTAAGAGTACTGGGTAAATAAATATTGTGTAAATATTAATTTAAAAATGCTGGGATTAATTTTATAATTATAAAATGCTAAAAATTACAAGATAGGCTATGATTGCAATTATATGCAATTTAGCTTTAAAAATGCCAAATGAATTTGTAAAAAATATGCAAAAATTACCTTACTTATATTTGGTGGAAACATGAGAATGAAATAAGTTACTCACCAAAAATGATAATTTGGGAATAATTTTGGATTTTTGTGGTATTAAAACAGGCAATAAATGGTTTAAAAATCATTTTGTAATTTTATTTTAATTAACAATTAGTTAACCTATATTAATCCCAAAATACGAACACACAACCTAATAATGCAATGCATGGAATTTAATATTTTGGGTATTTTCTATGCTTTAATGCTATG
>NW_017683437.1:3681-8496 GCF_001879085.1 Nicotiana attenuata
GCAGATGGAGACAACGCTTATCTCGAAAGGCAGAAAGGTAGCCTTATGCAATGCAGGAAATGCAGATGGAGACAACGCTTAGTCTCGGAAGGCAGAAAGGTAGCCTTATGCAATGCAAGAACTAAAAGGGCGAATAGTAATGAAATCTCTTAGCTGGTAGATGATAGCTGATAGCTGAATGCATCATTGTGGTTGCTGGGGATGTTGTGTACGGATAGCAATTGTAAATAGGTGATGATTCTGAGAAGTTGCATTCTTGAGAAAGTATGAGTGCGTAAATATATCTAATGACATTGCGAATTGAGTGCCTGCATTCAAAGAAAAATCGTGAGTTTTGTAAAAGGGGGAAGGTTAGTTCGTCTTCCCGTGGCCTTTGCTTGTCCTGCTTGACGTTGGGGTAGCGTCGCTAAACAGCAGTTGTCATAGTTATGCATGATTTAACAAATATGACGTAAGTAGAAAATGGTTTTGTTTAAATGAACCAACGACTGCGACGTGGTTCAAAGTATTGCAACCTTTCTTGTTCCGGAATTTTGAGGGTCCTCCTCAAAATTCTGCCCCAGTTTACTGGGCTGGCATTTCTGACGGCTGCGCTGAACGGATGAAAATCAACTTCGGAATTTTGAGGGTCCTCCTCAAAATTCTGCCCCAGTTCCAATAATAGGGGGACATGAAATTTTTACTAAATTGTGACTGAACCCATAGGGCTGCCTACGTATCCCCTCTTAAACGGGAATCAGGTCAGGCGTAGTTCAAAATACGTCATAAAGGAAATTGTAAGTGGTTACACATTGTATCGTTTCACTGCGTCTGAATTGATTGGCTTCGGCCAGACTTCTCCGTCAATTTCTGCAAGGATAAGGGCTCCTCCAGTTAGAACCCGGTGAACCATGTATGGACCTTGCTAGTTGGGAGAGAATTTTCCCTTGGCTTCATCTTGATGCGGGAATATCTTCTTCAACACCAGCTGCCCCGGTGTAAACTTCCATGGCTTGACTCTTTTGTTAAGGCTCTGGACATTCTGTTTTGATACAACTGACCATGGCAAACTGCATTCATCCTTTTCCCATCTATAAGGGCTAACTGCTCGTAGCGACCTTTTACCCATTCTGCGTCGTCCAACTCTGCTTCTTGTATGATCCTTAAGGAGGGAATCTCTACCTCGGCGGGGATGACCGCCTCTGTACCATAGACCAGCATGTAGGGAGTTGCTCCGGTCGATGTGCGGACTGTGGTGCGGTATCCTACTAAAGCGAATGATAACTTCTCATGCCATTGTTTGTGACTTTCGACCATCTTCCTTAGTATCTTCTTGATATTCTTGTTGGTTGCCTCCACGGCTCCATTCATCTGAGGCCTGTAGGTGTAGAGTTCTTATGTTTGATCTTAAATGCCTCACACATTGCTTTCATCAAGTTGCTGTTGAGATTGGAACCATTATCAGTGATGATTGATTCCGGAATTCTGAATCGGCAAACAATACGGTCACGGACGAAATCTGCCACAACTTTCTTAGTCACTGCTTTGTATGACGCTGCCTCAACCCATTTAGTAAAATAATCGATTGCCACCAGGATAAATCTGTGCCCATTTGATGCGGCAGGCTCGATAGGTCCAATGACATCCATCCCCCAGGTGGCAAATGGCCACGGTGAGCTTGTTGTAGTAAGCTTGTTTGGAGGCACCTTTATCATGTCTGCATGTATCTGATAGCGATGGCACTTACGAACGTACTAGATACAGTCTGTTTCCATAGTCATCCAAAAATACCCTGCTCGGAGTATCTTCTTTGCTAAGACAAAACCATTCATGTGCGGCCCGCAGGTCCCTGCGTGCCCTTCGTCCAATAGTCTGGATGCTTCTTTTGCTTCGATACACCTTAGCAAACCCAAATCGGGAGTTCTCCTGTACAGGATTCCTCCGTTGTGAAAGAAGTTGTCGGATAATCTCTGGAGCGTGCGCTTTTGAGTGGCGTTGGCAAGTTCTGGATATTCCCCTGTTGTCAAGTACTCCTTGATGTCGTGGAACCATGGTTTTTCATCTGCTTCTTCCTCAACGTGAGCACAATAAGCTGGTTGATTATAAATCTCTACTGGGATGGGATCAATGAAATTTGTGTCTGGATGCTGGATCATGGATGATAATGTGGCTAATGCGTCAGCGAACTCGTTCTGGACCCTGGGGACGTGCTGAAACTCTGTCTTTGTGAATCTTTTCCTCAACTCCTGTATGTGATGCAGGTAGGGATGTATCTTAGAGTTTTTGGTGGCCCATTCTTCTCGAACTTGATATATGAGCAGGTCTGAGTCCTCGATCACTAGTAACTCTTGAATGTTCATGTCAATGGCCATCTTGAGCCCCAGGATGCAGGCTTCGTATTCGACCATATTATTTGTGCAAGGGAACCTGAGCTTGGCGCATACCGGGTAGTGTTGGCCGGTTTCTGATACTAGGACTGCCCCTATGCCAACTCCTTTGAAATTTGCGGCTCCATCGAAAAACAACCTCCAACCATCGTAGGATTCTGCAATATCTTCTCCTACAAAGGATACTTCTTCGTCAGGAAAATACATTTTCAGTGGTTCGTATTCTCCTTCAATGGGATTCTCGGCAAGGTGATCTGCTATGGCTTGACCCTTGACTGCTTTCTGAGTCACGCAAACAATGTCGAACTCACTCAACAAGATTTGCCACTTGGCGAGCTTGCCAGTGGGCATGGGCTTCTGGAAAATATACTTCAGAGGATCCATCCTGGATATGAGATAAGTAGTGTGAGCACAGAAATAATGCCTCAATTTCTGAGCTACCCAAGTCAGAGCGCAACAGGTGCGCTCTAATGGAGAATACCGGGCCTCGTACGGGGTGAACTTCTTGCTGAGATAGTAGATGGCTTGCTCCTTTCTCCCCGTTTCATCATGTTGTCCCAGAACACAACCGAATGCTCCATCCAATACTGCAAGGTAAAGCAATAGAGGTCTTCCTGGCTCGGGAGGAACCAAGACCGGCGGCATTGACAGGTATTCCTTGATTCTGTCAAAGGCTTTCTGACAATCGTCGGTCCATCTAGTAGCAGCGTCTTTCTTTAGCATTTTAAAGATGGGTTCACAAATGACTGTGGACTGAGCTATGAACCGGCTTATATAGTTGAGTCTCCCCAGGAAACTCATCACGTCTTTCTTGTTCTTTGGCGGTGGCAATTCTTGAATGGCTTTGACCTTTGACGGGTCCAATTCTATCCCTCGACGGCTCACAATGAAACCTAATAGTTTTGCGGCAGGAACCCCGAACACACATTTGGCGGGATTCAGTTTCAGATTATACCTTCTCAGCCTGTTGAATAACTTTCTCAAATCTTCCATATGATCAGTGGCTTTCTTGGATTTGATGATGACGTCGTCCACATATACCTCGATCTCCTTGTGTATCATGTCGTGAAAGATAGTAGTCATGGCTCTCATATAGGTGGCGCCAGCATTCTTCAACCCAAATGGCATCATTTTGTAACAATACATTCCCCACGGCGTGATGAAAGTCGTTTTCTCTGCATCTTCCTCGTCCATCCATATCTGATGGTATCCGGCGAAACAATCAACACAAGACTGCAACTCATGCTTGGCGCAGTTGTCGATGAGAATGTGTATGTTTGGCAAGGGGAAGTCATCTTTGGGACTGGCTCGGTTAAGATCCCGGTAGTCGTCACAGACTCTAACATTCCCGTCCTTCTTTGGTACCGGCACGATATTGGCTAACCATGTTGGATACTCTACTACCTTGAGAACCTTAGCTTTGACTTGCTTAGTAACCTCTTCTTTGATTTTCAAACTCATGTCGGGCTTGAATTTCCTGAGCTTCCGCTTTACCGGCGGACAGGCTGGATCTGTTGGCAGTTTGTGAGCTACAATGGCCGTGCTGAGTCT
The DNA here is from genome assembly GCF_001879085.1 of Nicotiana attenuata. Lineage (NCBI taxonomy): Eukaryota > Viridiplantae > Streptophyta > Magnoliopsida > Solanales > Solanaceae > Nicotiana > Nicotiana attenuata. The sequence goes on from NW_017683437.1 coordinate 7,599, forward strand.
AGTCATATCATCATACGACCAGGCGAATATGTCCTCATATTCTTTTAAAAACTCCGTATACTTTTCCCTTTCTGATGGCGACAAGTGAACACTGATGCGAGTTTCTTTGACGTTCTCTGTATCTCCCAAATTAATGACCTCAGTTTCTTCCAGGTTGGACTTAGGTCTATTCTCAGAATTCTCAACCTCTCTGATGACCTCTTCAGGTATTTCATCTTCTTCTGAGTCTATGTCCTTTTGTTGCGTTGTTTCGTTGCAAGTCACAATCGTTGGTTCATCGTCAAGATAAGTAATAGTAATGATGTATAAAATAGAGTAAATGATAGAGAAAATAATAAGCGAGATATATATGATAAACTGAAATGCTTTGATTAAAGTCAAAGTTGTTTGAAACATCGGAGCTCTTTTCGAAATTAAAGACAATGCGGAAAGAAAATCAACTAGTAAAATGAACTAAAAAATGCGATGCATGCTGCTTTTGTTTAGCCTTGCTACCCTGAAACCCTCCGGGCTCTGACGGTCCTAATTGACCAGTTGCTGAGGCGGTCTCCCCTGCTTACAGTTTGTACGGAAGGGCCTTCCTCCCCTTTCTCCTCGAAAAGAACACAGCAGTCGATATCATCATTCTCCAGGAACAAATTCTTCATGGCCGCCAACGCTTCATCTTCTTCTGACCCATATATAGTATCTGCCGGTTGGAAGGTCTGTTCCAGGCTGGGTATCGGAAACTCCAATGGATAGTAGGGGCCGCGCCATGGTGGCGACCAGTTCTGGAATTCTTCCCAAGTGTAACCATACCCTAAGCCAAAGGTAGTGCCATGCTTCTTCAGTTTGATGGGCTTAGTGATCCCCTGAAGATTTTTACCAAGTCCCTTTCCAGGCTCGTACCCGTACCAAT
>NW_017683438.1:0-8494 GCF_001879085.1 Nicotiana attenuata
TTCCTTCAGTGATTCGGCTAGCTTTCGACCCTCTTCAGAAACTTCTTTTCCAATTCCATTATAACCCGCTCCAAACATACTAGTCGTTTGTTGGCGTTGACAGCCATATCCTTCCATTTTTCAATTAGATTTTGATTGGCTTCTTGTATTTCACGGTGCTCATTTTCACATTCCCGAATCCTCTTGCGCAATTGGTTGTACTTGACCTGTGCCTCAGCCTTTTCATCGATGATCCTATGACCTCGAACAAACCCGGGTTGACCCAAACCATTGTGATTGTCATCCAGCCAGCCTGAATAGTGTGGGGTACAACCAGCATGGTATCTGTCTGGTTCAATGGTGTCCTTTCCCAAGACAATTTTGCAATGCCGCATATGCTGAGCCTGGTACCTGTACGGACTATCGTCATTCTGGAAGTCAGCTCGGAAGTGACTCATCTTGTCGACCCTTGGTATAACCTGCTTCCTGCCAGCCTGTCTCATAACTCGGAGAGGGACATAAGGGTAGGTCCCCCTCAAACCGATTAGTATCAGAAATGGCGCATCCCTGGATCGAACGATGAATTCTTCAGTAGGGAACCACTCGAACATCCATTGTACCCGGTCTTCAGTCAAATTATCAAAGAGTTCGACCCATTCTCTAGCATTCTCTGGTTGGGCGAACATATTGGGCATGTAATTCATTTGCTTTGGGTGATGGGAAAGCGATATGATCGTCCTAGTCCCTTCGATGGATTTCCTATCGGTACTCACCCCTTTGGAGATGTTCCATGAGCCAAAGTTGAAGTAGCAGATTACAACCCTCAAAGTGTTTGGCCCCTTGTTGACACCTTTCTAGGGCTCAGTATATTTCCGTAATGATCATTGGCACAAGAATGAATGGTTGTCCGTCAATTCCTTCCATTAGAGTTTTGGTGACCATAGCTAGCCTGGTATGGATTCTTGCTTTCTTCATTGGAAACACTATCATCCCCAAGAAACAGAACATGAAGACAAAGACCCTACGATGAATATGCCGCAATGATGTAAGGGCGAACTCGTCAGGATAAGTACGGTAAGATTTGTTGTGAACGTACCTCTCGTACAAGTAGTCAAAGGGAATGTATGACTCCTTAAAACATGTCAAGTCTGGATTCTTCTTTAGACCCATCATCTTGAGAAAACCTCTACCCTTGCGATTTTCCGGCATTAACAAACCCGGTGTTTCCCATAATATACCAGCCAGTCCTCATATTTCCTTGAGTAGGGCTGTCATCTCAATGTCTCCGAAGTAGAACACAGACCTATTACAATCCCAAAATAGGGTGGCAGCTTCTATGATTTTGTTGTTGGGTTGAATTTCCAAGAGAGAAGGTAGGTTTCCCAGGTATTTCCGGACAAGAGTCTGATCGCTGGAATGAAGATCCTTCCACCAGCTTAGCAGCTTGGGGTGGATGTGGGTGACCATGCCGAATCTGGGGACTTCTGCCTCATATTTCTGCAAGACAAAAAGGTTAGGCCCTTACCCCCACCAGACTCGACTATTTAGTATCAACAATTGGCATAAAAGCATTTTAGTTGTCCAAATAAATGCACAACATGTGGTAGTGTCCGTTTGGGTTTTGGGAAAACCCAGTGGACTTTGGACAAGGCTATCTTAAAGAGTCATTATGCGGACAACATAACTGACTCGGCTAGGTTTGACCATGACTATATATGAACAATTAAACAGAGTAAGGTTCTATGGGGTATTAGACTGGTACCCTTGAGCGGACAACTCAAGAGGGAAAGGCGCGGATCCGTCGACTACACCGTTGATCGACTGGTTTTACCGCAAATATGCCTTTGCCGTATTTAGGGGATGATAATATTGGAAGGGTGCAACCACTCATTATAAGCGTTGCTATGGTATTTTGTTTGGCACGAGTGGAATATGATGTTGAAAACATGCTTATGCAATAATTAAAATAAGCTGTCATGTATTTGCACGTTACAAAAGCAATAATTACAACAATTCCTCATAATTTAAAAACTGTAGTAAAGTAAAGCAGTAAAGAAATAAAGGAAAGAAACAAAGAAACGACTCAGTTTTTACAGTAGGAGAAGGAATTAAATGCTTAAACGGATTAAACAAATGAAGACACATAAGAAATGAAAAGTCACAGTAATAGCTTGAAATGGTAAAAGCCTAAAAGAAATCCCCAGCAGAGTCGCCATGCTGTCGATGCCCCCTTTTCTCGCGAAATCGGGTTTATGATATTTGGGAGGGCAACTCGTTCCCTTTTGGGAATTGGGTTTAAGAGAAGTGAAGAGTCGCCACCTAATGATTAAAGTGCATTAGGACACTAAGAAGGGTTTTGTTTGGATAACCAGAGATTGAGTAAGGGCGTGAAATTATTCCAAGGGGAAGGTGTTAGGCACCCCTCAGAATCCACTAGTGTGGTTCCCGGCCAAGCTATTGTTGTGACTTTAGGGTACAAATAACATATAGACAAACAAGGCTTCAAATAAGAGGGGATTTTCACATAAAGGTTGCAAACAGATGGAGTGAAAAGAAACGAAAGAAAAGCTGAATTTTGAGAGAAAAAATAGTTTGAGAAATTTGAAAATAAACAATGAAATAAACAAGTAAAAGAGAGGGGGGTCCTAGGTTTATAAATAATATGGATCACCCTACACAACACCCGATAACCATTTATACACGTGGTGTTATCGCGTGGTCATCATATCCATATCTACCCTTCCCCACCCCATTAAGGTATTAACCGCGGAATAGTCTCGTTTCTCTTATTGCATGCTATTACCCGCCCCAATCCTATCAGTCTCGGAGGCATTTAGGACTACTAATACTAAAGGGAAAGGGTATGAGGTTTTATAGTTTAAAAGGACAAAATTCTAGGGCGACAATCAAAACACATAGAGCAAATATGGGAAAGGCATTCAAACACATAAGGTTCAAACAGACCTCCTTAGATCAGAGAAAGCATAGAGTTTAGCATGTCTTGCACGAACTGATTAGGGTCTAAATAAAACATAAAAGTTAAAGCAGGCTGATTTATCACATATTTTCAGATAAGAAGTCCGAATTTGACCTGCCCGCTGGTTGTAGTTAATAAAAACTGTTGCAGTTTATAAGTTTTACCCAAAGGCTTGCCTAAGTGATAGACGAAAACCTATAGGCATGATGTCTACAGAATTCAGAAATAAGAAAATGAACTGATTACATGCTGATTTAAAGGGAAGTTGCCAGTTAAAAAAGCATTTTAGAAAACACGAGCTCTGTTGTTGGTAACGCATTATTACTGCTAATTTTAGACTCATAAGCGAGAAAGGCTATTCAGATTTGAGTTAGAGCCCCTATAGGCATGCTTTCTTTGTGTTTACCAACTTAGAACATTGGTATAGACATAGCAGAGTGCAGAAATCCTATAACATGATATCTAGGTGTTGCATTGTTATACTTAAGGCCTATAAACACGTTTGCCTAGTGAAAAACGGGTATGCAAGAATCAGAAAAGACCTATATGCATATTCTCTACGTGCGTGTGCAGAAGCTATAGACATAATATCTACATGAAAGTGCTGAATCCCTATAGTCATGGGATCTAAATGAGAATGCAGAGTTTCTTATAGACATGATAGCTAAATGAGATGCAGAAATCTTATAGGCATGATAACTACATGAAAATGAATAAGTCTTATAGGCATGGTAACTATATGAAAGTGCAGAAATCTTATAGGCATGGTAACTATATGAAAGTGTAGAAATCTTATAGGCATGGTAACTTTATGAAAGTGCAGAAATCTTATAGGCATGGTGACTATATGAAAAATACTGAAATTAGAGATTCCTATAGGCAAGTTATCTACCTTTTTCATGCATAGTCACCCCTCCCTTTTCACTACACATCCCCGAAAGTTTATTACAAAGTTATTACAACCCAGAATGGAATAAGAAAAGCAAAATTACATCAGAAATTAAAAGTACAACCAAAGGGAGCCTAATTCACGCTCCTTTTCTGAAACATGAGATGAACCAACTCCAAAGATCCGATTTCAAAAGCCTTTCTCTCATTTGGGGTGTGTCAGAGTTCCCTAAGAGCCTCATGTGGACTCCGGGCAGTGCTCACACCCAAATACATTACAGGATTAAGACATAGTACTGTGTGGGAGGGCCAGCCCTCAAGTGTCCAAGTTCAGAGGGAACTCAAGGTCGCAAAGCAAGGCTCACAAGAGAGGGGCAGAACTTAGAAACTAGGACAAAGTGCAAGTGCAGGAATGGAATTCTGAAGGGGAAAGGGAAAAGGGAATAACTTAAAATCAGCACACATAAGGGTATTGGGGAGTGGGAATTTGCAAGAACATAAGGAGAGCAGGCTGACGGGCATACCCAGCAATAGGATATGCTGGCATACCCTTTAGCCTGTTTAGAGGTTAAAACCTCAGAACTCAATTCATGGACAACAACTGTTGTTGCCATGCCCTAAGTCACTACTCACAAATACATAGGGGTAATGGGATAGGGAGCAAAGATTTACAGTAAAAATAGGAAATAGAACATAGGCATGCTAAGTTAAATATTGAACTCTACATAGACAGTAAAGTAGACATGGATATAAAGACTGTAAGTAAACACATTGCGGTGATGCTGAAAACTAAAATTAGGACATACCAGCTTCAAGGAAACAAGTAAGAAAAACAGTAGTCTTGTAAAAGCCAAAGTGCATATAGGAAGGCAGAATACTTTTAAGCGAGAGTTCAGAAGAGATTGTGAAATTTGTGTAATTTGAAGTGTGTTCAATCGTGTGTCTTTTGTGAAAAGAGGGGTCGTGCATTGAGGGTAAATAAATCAAACACTTGTGTAAAGCATGCAATTGAGGGTAAATATATAAAGGTTATTTAAGGACAAGGTTTTGACAATACACGGTTTGTGCAAATAAGGCAAGGGAATCAATTAACAGCCAGTAAATCACAAGGTCTGAAATTTGGTATGAATGAACCAAGTCATAAAAGATGAAGAAGGGTTTTACCTAAGTCAAGTCACATAGGAAATCAGTAAAAGATGGAAAGAAATCAATCAAGCTATATTCAGAAGGAAGTTTACACTAATTGCAAATTTGAAAACCATTTAGAGGAAAATTCCTCATATATAAGGAGCATGTGAGCATGAAAGAAGACTGTCGTGTAAATCAGTAGAAGAGTCTACTGTAGAAGAAATTTAAAAGTTCAGAGTCGTATGTAAGCAAAGAAGTTCAGACTTAGTTCAAAAATTTAAAAGTTAGTCTGAGAGAGTCGAGGGTTCTAAAATAGAACCCTAGTTCAATCACATGACCAAACCTCGGTAGAACCCCCAAATTCTAGGGTTTCCACCTTGAATCAAATACAGAGATGAGGAAGCAAGTAGTCGAAACAGGCTCAGGGGTTTCTTTCAGAAACTCATAAGAACACATGCAAACACAGTAGAAAGAGTAGAAGAAACATGCTTAAGAAAGTTTTTTCTCAAAAAAAACCTAAACGAGGATCACTAGAAGGAAAATATCAAAGAACACAGTAGAAAGGTATAGTATAGCAGGACATAGTAGAAGAAATACCAGAACATAGTGGAAAGCACATGAGAACATAATATGGAAAATATGGTAGAAGAAACACAAGCGTGGAGCATATAGAACACAGTAAAGAACATTCAAGAACGGAGTATAAAACTCAGTAAAAGACCATACAAGAACATGGTAAAAGAAAAAGAACAAGGACACAGTAGAAAGCATGCGAGAACATGATATAGGAAACACAGTGAGATAAACATGTGAGAGCAGGGTATAGAGACACAGTAAGAAAAAGAAATATTAGAAATCACAGAAGAACATGTATGGTAGAAAAAAAACATATGAGCATAGTAGAGACAAATACACACAAAGAAAGGGAAAAGAAAAGTCGGAGAAACATTTTAAGCATTTCAGAAAACCCTAAATCGAAAAAGTATCGATTTTGAAAGTAATTTTTGAAAGAAAATTGGGGAAACCCTTTGAAAACTCAAATAGAGCATGGATGCACAACAGATCTAAGAAAAATCGGAGGAAACCTCGAATAGTTCAGAAGAACCCTAAAATGAGAAAGGCTTTGAAAAAAGATCTGATTTGAGTCGGAGAAGATCAGAATCAGGCTCAGAAGATCAGGATACGCCAGAGCAAAGCCGGAGATGGCCGTAGAACCTTGGACCTGTGACGACCCAACCCGACGTCTCATGTATTACAGCCCCATTTCCCCCATTTATTACTCTTTCATGTTTTATTATCAGCAACGGGTGAGTTAGAGTTGAATTGAATTGGTTTGGATAGGAAATGAAACACTTAGTCTCTTTAAGGAAGGTTTGGTTTGGAAAAGTCAACCGAACGTTGACTTATTAGTTAGAAGGCTCGGATGTGAATTCCGGTGATTCGTTAGCTTCAGGAGGTGATTTGTGACTTAGGAGTGCAATCGGAAGTGATTTTGGAGGTCCGGAGTAGAATTAGGCTTGAATTGGCAAAGTTGACATTTTGGCGAATTCTGGTGGATAGGTGAGATTTTGATCCGAGGATCGGAATGGAATTCTGGGAGTTGCAGTAGCTCCGTTAGGTGATTTTGGATATGTGTGCAAAATTTCAGGTCATTCGGACGTCGTTTGGTTGGGTTTGTGATCGAATGCGTAATTCGGAAGTTTTTAAGAAACTTAGGCTTGAATCCGATGTGAAATGGTGATTTTAGTGTTGTTTGATGTGTTTTGATGATTGGAACAAGTTCGTATGATGTTTTGGGGTAGGTTGGTGTTTTTGGTTGGGGTCCCGGGGGCCTCGGGGTGATTCCGGATGATCAACGGAAGGATTTTTGGACTTTGAATGTTGCAGAAAATGCACAGCTGATGCAAGCCACTTTTGGCCTTCGCGTTTGCGGAGGTGCCCATCACGTTCGCGTAGTTCTGATTTCTGGGTCATTGCGTTCGCGATCGTGGCCTCGCATTTGCGTAGAAGAGCCTGGGGACCCTGCCTAGTTTGTTCATCGCGTTCGCGATGAGGGAGTCGCGTTCGCGTAAGAGGACGTTCCTGTGCATCGCGTTCGCGTTTGGAGTATCGCGTTCGCGTAGGAGGTTAAGCTGGACCATCGCGTTCGCGTGAGGGTCGACGCGTTCGCGTAGGGTATTGTTTGGTCAAAGGAAAATTTGCCTTCGCGAACGCGGGGTGTTGACCGCGTTCGCGTAGAGGAAAAGCTGGGCGACAGAAGGGTTTAATTATGATATTTCATCCGCGACTCATTCATTATTTCCTCCATTGTTAACCTTCTTAAGAGCTTTGGGCAAGAAATTTCGAGGGTTTTGACTGAGAATCGAGTGGAGGTAAGTTCCTTGGCTTAATTACTCGAGTTTATGGTAAATTTATCATAGAAATCAGTGGAAATTCATCAAAATGGGGTAAGTTAGGACTTGAGAACTTAGGATGTAAAAATGGAATTTGGAGGGTCAAACGAACTCCGATTTTGGTAAAATTTATATGTACGGACTCGTGGCGAGACGAGGAATCCGGTGATGTAAGTTTCATAATTTTTCGAGAAGTGGGCCCGGGGCTCAGGTTTTGCCAACTTCGTGAATTTTGGTGTTTTTCGAGTCTTTCTGATTGGGTTATGTTTCTTTAGCCTATTGTAATGTATTCGTTGTGGTTTTAATCAGATTCGGCGTGCGAAGAGGTTGATTCGAAAGGCAAAGGCATAGCAAGCTAGACTTGTGGCCGGCTTGAGGTGAGTAATAGATGTAGATGATGACCTGAGGGTTAGAAACCCCGGTATATCACATTGTGACGCTATATTGAGGCGAGACACGTACTCTAACGAGTGTGGGGTCGATTGTGACTGGGGATTGTGACCTAGTCCGTTCCGATTGATGTTCGTACTGTGTTCTTGACTAGAAATTGTTTGGTAATCATCCTACTTGGATTTTATGAATATGTCTGGGGCTTTGTGCCTATCATTTGCATTCTTCAGGGATCCTTATCACTGTTTCCATGATGCTTAGCATATTTCATGATATCAGTCCTGCGTTAGACACTGCTTTGAAATTTTTAGTAAATAACTAAAGGCTTAAACACATAGCTCAATAATTCCTAATAATTGAAACTAAAAATGAACAATTTGACTGTGCCAGAGTGGCTTGCATGCATATATATATCTGGACTGAGTATGGATCGGGCTGCACGCCGCAGCGAATGCTACGATGATATTGCGCTTGGGCTGTAGGAGCCCTCCGGAGTCTGAACCCCCACAGTGAGTGCGGGTACCCAAATGGATCGGGCTGCGCGCCGCAACGGTCATGTGCATTGCATTGCATTCATGCATTTACACCTAATTGTCTTATTTGTCCTGGTATTGTTGTTGTTTCTTCGTTTTATGTGCTGAATCGCTGATTATAGCTTTATATTGTAATATTTCGGAATTTCTTACTTTCAGCCATTATATATGTTTATTACTCACTGAGTTGGAAGTACTCACTTTAC
>NW_017683439.1:0-8493 GCF_001879085.1 Nicotiana attenuata
TGTAGTGCATATTAAATATATATTTAAGTTATATTTTTTTAGCGACGAAGCTAGAAATTCATACAAGAGGGACCCCAATTTTTTTTTAATTTCGGATTGAACTTGTGAGCTAAGATAACTTGGGGTGTTTTCAATCCTCTATATAGAAAACTCGAATTGAACTTGTGAGCTAAGAAATTAAAATTTGTGAGCTAAGAGAAATAGAGTTCATTAATTTCTCAGCTCACAAGTTCAATCTGAGCTTTTCATATAAGAGGATTGAAAAACACCCCAAGTTATCTTAGCTCACAAGTTCACGAAAATAGTTTAAAAAAATTGGGGTATTTTTCAATCCTCTTATATGATTTTATAGCTCCGTCGCTAAGAAAATATAGTTTAAATATATATTTAATATGCATTACATTAAAATAACAATCATAAAGATAAGATAATTTTAATTGATCGACTCTAATTACTCATTCTACTTATAATTTCTGAACTCTAATTACTATTTATTATAGGTATTACATAATTTAAGTTATAGCTAAAATTATAAAAAAAAAAATCATATAATAAAAAGTATTGAATTGAGCAGAAAATTAAAAATTCAAGGGCAAAAAAGATATTTTGTAGAATAAAGGAGAGAGAATGATTATTGATCAAAGTTGAGGGGGAGTTTGATTATTAACAGGGAGGGTAAATAATTTAATAGTGTCTTATCACACCTAATGCCCCCACTTGGGTCACAAGCTTGCGCTACTAAGCTCCGCAAACCTTCTGCCTTGTTGAGCACTTTATATAGTGGCCCTATAGCTGGTTTATAGACGGTGTGGGACAGGAGAAGGGGCTTTCGTTGCCTGGTGGACATGAAATTGCCAAATTTTTTGGAAGCCAAAAGTGCTTATTTCATAGAATTAAGTTGTGAAAAAAATAAGTGTTTCCAGTAGTAGCATAAATTATTTATCTAAAGCTAAAAAAAAAAAAGTAACCCCAAAGCACTTTTGGAACATTAGCCTATCACAAATTGCTAATCTAATATTGGAGAAGTTCTTTTTAAAGTGATTACTCAAAACATAAATTGCTAGTCTCCAAAAGTATTTTTTTCGAAAATCACTTTTAACTAAAAAGAAAACAATAAATTCAGTGTAATCTCACAAGTGGGATCTTGATAGGATAGTAAATATGCAGTCTTAGACCTTGTGCAGATAGAGAGTCTGTTTTCGATAGTCCCTTGGCTCAAAGGAAACATGACTTTTAACAAAAAAAACATTTTTTAAAATAAGCACATTTTTTAAAATTCGGCAAACAGCTATTAATTGGAATAATTCTATTCCTTCTAAATTTTGACAGCCTAAAATCTGTATTTGATTCGAGAGAAAAACTAAAGAATATAGGAGAAGTAGGCCACGAGTCTAATTTCACTAAACATGAAAAGACAAGCAAACAGTTTTCCAATAATTTAAGTTTAAAAAATGTGTCTAGAATTTTATCTTAAACGACACTGATGTTATCAAAACTGTATTGCTGTAAAATTAATAAAACAATAAACTTTCTGGAGAAACAGAAACAAAAAGTTAGTAGAACTAGAACGTCAAAATAAATTTTGAAAACAGTATAGTAACTTCAAAATAAATTCTGAAAAAATAGTATAGGAACAAATCGAGTTCACTGAATACACAGTGTGTCATTAAGGAAATCATTCCTCTCAAGTACCCGAGGTTCTGGAATATATCCTCCCAGGATAGAACGATTTAACTCACCAGCGTATTGGTACCAAAAACGCAGATGAACAGCGAACCACTCGAAGGCTGTAAAACACACTGGAAGTTTTGTGCATTAGAAGAAGAAGATAATCAGAAAATTTCGTAAGTAAATATTCTGGGATTTGAAGGAATATTTATAGCCAATTTGGTAGTGTAAAGGTTTGCAACCTTTCAGAATAGCCATAGTTGTTGGAACAGGTTTGACACTGTTTTAGAATAGTCATAGCTGTTGGAATTATTGCGGGAAAAATCAAACGAATTTAAAATAATCGGAAAAGAAAACGGACCGGACCGGACCGGGTCGCGGGTCATGGGTTATTCCGGATTGAATTTTTGTTAATTAATTAATTAAATATTTGAAAAGAATTTTGTCCAAAAATATTAATCAATTAATCAATCTTTGACCAAATCCGAAGCCGAAGCCGAGCGAGCGACGACGACGATGGTGCGAGACTTGCCTTCTTCTTAGCTCTTTAAGAGCTAAAAGATGAGCTTCTATATATATACACAAAAATTTTCTTTCCTTCTACCAATGAGGGACAAAGTGCATTAGTAAACTGAACTAATTCAAAATTTCACTTCCCTCCATTTCTTTTCCCACCATTTTACATTCACACCTCTTTTGTTATTAATAACAAAACCCAACAATCCCCCACATGAATGGCGAATGGCTATAAACTTAAAGGAATGCACGGACGTGTTTGTGTTTTACATGCAAGAATTAATTGCATCTGGATAAGTAGGTTTTCCTTTGAACTTTTCGTAGTGAACTTATACCGGATATACTCGTTCAATGGGTACATTTGATATCTTTGAACTGTCGAGCTTTGTTGTATGCCTAGACAACATAAGTCACACAATCAATCCTTGTGTTCGTTTCATCCATGAACACCGCCTGGTTTCATGAGTGCTTAGAGAATTGGAATTTACTTTCATTCCTCTTGAAGCGGGTTACACTTCACACTCACATAGGTGACTCCTAAACGTGTAATCCTAAAGACATACTAGCTGGTCATATCCTGCCAGACTTAGAAAATTATTAAAAAGCCTTAAGCTTTGTTGACTCATCAAAAAGGCCTTAACGCTTTACCTCGTTTTTTAACATTGTCTTCATCACGAGAATGGGTTGAGTTATTTGACAATTTTGAACCGTCATTCATAACTTTATTTGATCTCTTCGAACCTAGCTCTTGGGATCTCCAGTCTGCTAGGTAGAGTTACCGCCATGATGACTTGTCCTAGGCCTTTAACCTCATTCCCTTTGATGATCTTTCAACTGCCTTTCTAGATAGGCCTTTTGTAAGAGGATCTGACACGTTATATCTTGACTTTACGTAGTCAATTATGATAACACCACTAGAGAGTAGTTGTCTAACGGTATTGTGTCTCCGTCTAATATGACGAGATTTTTCGTTATACATAACGCTCCCTGCCCTACCTATTGCCGTTTGACTATCACAATGTATACAAATAGGTGCCAAAGGTTTGGGCCAAAATGGAATATCTTCCAAGAAATTCCAGAGCCATTCAGTTTCTTCACCGGCCTTATCTAAAGCTATGAATTTAGATTCCATTGTAGAACGGGCGATGCATGTTTGTTTGGATGATTTCCAAGACACTGCTCCATCTCCAATTGTGAAAACATATCCACTCGTGGATTTAACTTCAGATGATCCGGTGATCCAGTTTGCATCACTATATCCCTCGACCACTGAAGGATATTTGTTATAATGCAAATCATAATTTTGGGTATGTTTCAGATATCCCAAAACTCGTTTCATTTCCATCCAATGTATTTGATTGGGATTACTTGTAAACCGACTCAGTTTGCTAATAGCACATGCTATATCTGGTCGCGCACAATTCATGATATACATCAAACTTTCAATACTCTTGCATAATCCAGTTGTGAGTCACTTTCACCTTCATTCTTTTGAAGTGCATAACTCACGTCAATTGGAGTCTTGGCAATTTTGAAATCCAAATACTTGAACTTGTCAAGTACCTTTTCAATGTAGTGAGACTGTGATAATGCTAGACCTTGTGGAGTCTTGTGAATTCTGATTTCTAAGATCACATAGCAACTCCTAAGTCTTTTATGTCGAATTTGCTAGCCAACATGCGTTTTGTAGCATTTATATTTATCATACTTTTGCTCATTATCAACATGTCATCAACATATAAACAAACAATGACTTCATGACTTGGAGTGTTTTTAATGCAAACATATTTGTCACACTCGTTGATTTTAAATCCATTTGCCAACATTGTTTGGTCAAATTTTGCATGCCATTGTTTGGGTGCTTGTTTGAGTACATAAAGCGACTTAACAAGTTTTCACACTTTCTTTTCTTTACCAGGAACCACAAAACTCTCAGGTTGTTCTATGTAAATATCTTCCTCCAATTCTCCATTTAAGAAAGCTGTTTTAACATTCATTTGATGGATTTCAAGACCATACACGGCTGCTAGTGCCACTAACACTATAATAGATGTTATCCTTGTTACTGGCGAGTAAGTGTCAAAGTAATCAAGACCTTCCTTTTGTCTATAACCTTTGATAAGTCTTGCCTTATATTTGTCAATAGTGCCATCAGCTTTAATTTTTCGTTTCAAGATCCATTTCGAACCTAAAGGCTTATTTTTCGGAGGAAGATCAACCAATTTCCATGTATGGTTATCCAAAATTGATTGAATCTCACTATTGACTGCCTCTTTCCAAAACGTTGAATCAGAAGACGACATGGCTTCTTTAAAAGTTTAAGGCTCATTTTCAAGCAAAAATATCACAAAATTTGGTCCAAAGGAAGTAGATGTTCTTTGACGTTTACTACGCCTTGGATCTTCTATGCTTGGAGTATTTTCCTTTGGTTCTTCCCGGGGTCATTTAGGTCTTTCACTTAACGACTCACATTCAGTTTTATACGGATAGATGTTTTCAAAGAATAGCATTATCCGATTCCATTACCGTATTAACATGAATCTCAGGATTATCGGATTTATGAACCAAAAACCGACATGCTTTACTGTTTGTAGCATATCCAATGAAAACGCAATCTACTATTTTTGGTCCGATTTTAACCCTTTTAGGTAAAGGAACTTGTACCTTTGCTAGACACCCCTACACTTTGAAATATTTCAAGTTGGGTTTTCTTCCTTTCCATTTTTCATATGGAATAGATTGCATTTTGCTGTGGGGTACTCTTTTGAGTATTCGGTTAGCTGTAAGGATAGCTTCCCCCACAAACTCTGCGGTAATCCGGAACTTATTAATAAAGAATTCATCATTTTTTTTAATTTTTGATTTTTCCTTTCCGCAATTCCGTTGGATTGAGGTGTGTAAGGTGCAGTAGTTTGATGGATAATTTCATATTCCGAACATATTTCTGCAAACGGAGATTCATATTCTCCATATCTATCACTTCTAATCATTTTAATCTTTTTATTCAATTGATTCTCTACTTCATTCTTGTATTGCTTAAATGCTTCAATTGCTTCATCCTTACTATTAAGCAAATAAACATAACAATATCGAGTGCAATCGTCAAGAAAAGTAATAAAATACTTTTTCCCACCTCGAGATGGTGTCGACTTCATATCGCAAATGTCAGTATGAATTAAGTCTAAAGGATTTGAATTCCTTTCAACAGACTTATAAGTATGTTTTACAAACGTAGATTCAACACATATTTGATATTTCGATTTATTACACTCGAATTTAGGCAATACTTCTAAATTAATTAACTTCCTCAAGGTTTTATAATTGACATGTCCTAAACGAATATGCCATAAATCATTTGACTCTAATAAATAAGAAGAAGCTGAAATTCTATTCATACTGTCAACAACCATTACATTGAGTTTGAAAAGGCCATCTGTGAGGTAGCCTTTTCCAACATACATTTCATTCTTGCTTACAACAACTTTATCAAAAACAAATACACATTTGAATCCATTCTTTACAAGTAAAGAAGTAGAAACTAATTTCTTCCTAATAGTAGGAACATGAAGAACGTTGTTGAGTGCTAACACCTTGCCGGAAGTCATCTTCAGGAATATTTTCCCATAACCTTCAATCTTGGCTGTTGCATTATTTCTCATGGAAATCTCTTCTTCGGGACCAATAGTAGAGTAAGTCGCAAATGCTTCTTTGACAGCACAAACATGTCGAGTAGTTCCAGAGTCAATCCACCACTCCTTAGGATTTCCAACTAGGTTGCATTCGGAAAACATTGCAGAAAGATCATCAATGTCATCATTCTTCTCCACTATGTTGGCTTGTCCCTTCTTTTTATCCTTTTTCGGGAGACGACAATCAGGGCTTTTGTGACCAACTTTTCCACAATTGTAGCAGTTGCCCTTGAATTTCCTTTTGTTCTGCTCCTTAGTCTGTCCAGAAGATCTCTTCCTCTTCTTACTTTTTGGAGTATTAGCTCCCATGATCGTTGAATTTCCACGAGACTTCTTTTTGGCTTTGTTGTCTTCCTCAATCTTTAGACGTATCACAAGATCTTCCAACTTCATTTCTTTACGCTTGTGCTTAAGATAGTTCTTGAAATCTCTCCACGAAGGAGGCAATTTTTCAATCATTGCAGCCACTTGAAATGTTTCATTCACGGCCATACCTTCAGCAAAAATAAGTTGAAGCTCATGAACTTGGGTTCCCACAGTTTTGCTGTCTATCATTTTATAGTCTAAAAACTTGGCAACCACAAACTTCTTCAAGCATGCATCTTCCGTCTTATACTTTTTCTCAAGTGCGTCCCTTAATTCTTTCGAAGTATTCAGCGCACTGTACACATTGTACAAGTCATCCTCTAAATCACTTAAGATATAGCCTTTGCAAAGAAAATTCGCCTGCTTCCACGCCTCAACAATCATGAACTTCTCATTGTCCGGCATGTCCGCAGCAGGCACTGGAGGCTCTTCACTAGTGAATTTCTACATACCAAGTGTGGTAAGCCAGAAGAACACCCTTTGCTGCCATCCTTTGAAGTTGGCTCCAGAAAATTTTCCCGGTTTCTTGGCCAGAGGAACAGCAGTGCGGCTTGACGAGGCTATCGTCGTTGCAGCAATAGTCGCAGAAGAATTTCCGTTATCAATTGCCATTTCTCACTGTCAACAACAGAAGAGTTCAATTAATGGCAAAAAGCAGAATAATAAACAATAATATAATCAGTAAACAGTAAAACTGAAGTTTTTATATACTGTTACACAGAAAACGATGAAGCTTTTATGTTCTTCAAATCTTTTTCTGAATTTCAATATTCTGATGAAATTTTTATATCTTCAAATCAAAATAGTAAAATTCAGACGGAGTAGAAAATCACAAAGGTTTTAATCTCCACAAACAGAATACAGAATATAATAAAATAATTTCCTTAAGATTGTTATCAAAACTGTATTGCTGTAAAATTAATAAAACAATAAACTTTCTGGAAAAACAGAAAGTTAGTAGAACTAGAACGTCAAAATAAATTTTGAAAACAGTATAGTAACTTCAAAATAAATTCTGAAAAATAGTACAGGAACAAATCGAGCCCACTGAATAGACAGTGTGTCCTTAAGGAAATTATTCCCCTCAAGTACCCGAGGTTCTCGAATATATCCTCCCAGGACAAAACGATTTAACTCACCAGCGTATCGGTACCAAAAACGCAGATGAACAGCGAACCACTCGAAGGTTATAAAACACACTGGAATTTTTGCGGAGAAGAAGAAGAAGATAATCAGAAAATTTCGTAAGTAAATATTCTGGGATTTGAAGGAATATTTATAGCCAATTTGGTACTGTTTCTGAAAAGGTTTGCAACCTTTCAGAACAGCCATAGCTGTTGGAACAGGTTTGACACTGTTTCAAAATAGCCATAGCTATTGGAATTATTGCGGGAAAAATAAAGCCGAGGTCCCGAAGCCGAGCGACGACGGCGACGACGACGGCGCGAGGCTTGCCTTCTTCTTAGCTCTTTAAGAGCTAAAAGATGAGCTTCTCTATATATACACAAAGATTTTCTTTCCTTCTACCAATGAGGGACAAAGAGCATTAGTAAAGTTAACTAATTCAAAATTTCACTTCCCTCCATATTTTTTCCCGCCATTTTTCCATTCACACCTCTTTTCTTATTAATACCAAATAATAACAAAACCCAACAACTGAAAGTTCAAGAGTTCATCCATTGTGGAACAAAAACTTTACTATGATTTATCTACATAATATCTGTTCAACCAAAGATCCAAATTAAGTTAGTCATTGATCTCGTTCTGTCTTCTCTGTTAAATGGATTTCAAGCTCTTCTTAGTTTTTGTCTTATTTCATTTTGCGACTTTTGTTGGTTCATGTCCGAGTGTACTATTAAATTGTCTGTCCATGAGAACACACAACTTCCACTATATTCTGAAGATAATTGAAACTTGTGGGGATTAAGTTTAGGAGCAA
Organism: Nicotiana attenuata; assembly: GCF_001879085.1. Lineage (NCBI taxonomy): Eukaryota > Viridiplantae > Streptophyta > Magnoliopsida > Solanales > Solanaceae > Nicotiana > Nicotiana attenuata. The sequence goes on from NW_017683439.1 coordinate 8,179, forward strand.
TTTGGAGAATTCACCTAATACATAGATATTTTCTTCTATTCAAATTGTAAGTGAACATATGAGATCATTCTCAAGCGATTCCAAGCTTAAAGGAATGCTTTGGAATGCGAGTTTTATATTCTTTTAGTGGCTTTTGACTCACCGAAATAATTATGTTAGAGCTAATATTTCTATAGGAAATTTATGGGAGCATTACTACAATCTTGTGCTAAGGTTGCACAAGTTGATGACTATGCATGTTGGAGTATTGACTTTTGAGAAAAGATTGGAGATGCTAGAAAGAAGAATAGATTATTGCTTATTTAACAGATTACT
>NW_017683440.1:0-3056 GCF_001879085.1 Nicotiana attenuata
AATTGTAAAATATTGATGTCGAAGGCACTTAGCCAGAGTCCTAGTTCGAGCGAGGTCGAACTGTCAAATTTTTATGGCGAAGGCACTTAGCCCGAGTCCCAGTTCGAGCGAGGTCGAAATCTCAAACTTTAATGGCGAAGGCATTTAGCCTGAGTCCCTGTTCGAGCGAGGTCGATTTGTCAAACTTTGATGGCGAAGGCACTTAGCATGAGTCCCAGTTCGAGCGAGGTCGAACTGTCAAACTTTGATGGCGAAGGCACTTAGCCTGAGTCCCAGTTCGAGCGAGGTCGAACTGTCAAACTTTGATGGCGAAGGCACTTAGCCTGAGTCCCAGTTCGAGCGAGGTCGAACTGTCAAACTTTGATGGCGAAGGCACTTAGCCTGAGTCCCAGTTCGAGCGAGGTCGAACTGTCAAACTTTGATGCGAAGGCACTTAGCCTGAGTCCCACTTCGAGCGAGGTCGAACTGTCAAACTTTGATGGCGAAGGCACTTAGCCTGAGTCCCAGTTCGAGCGAGGTCGAACTGTCAAACTTTGATGGCGAAGGCACTTAGCCTGAGTCCCAGTTCGAGCGAGGTCGAACTGTCAAACTTTGATGGCGAAGGCACTTAGCCTGAGTCCCAGTTCAAGCAAGGTCGAACTGTCAAACTTTGATGGCGAAGGCACTTAGCCTGAGTCCCAGTTCGAGCGAGGTCGAACTGTCAAACTTTGATGGCGAAGGCACTTAGCCTGAGTCCCAGTTCGAGCGAGGTCGAACTGTCAAACTTTGATGGCGAAGGCACTTAGCCTGAGTCCCAGTTCGAGCGAGGTCGAACTGTCAAACTTTGATGGCGAAGGCACTTAGCCTGAGTCCCAGTTCGAGCGAGGTCGAACTGTCAAACTTTGATGGCGAAGGCACTTAGCCTGAGTCCCAGTTCGAGCGAGGTCGAACTGTCAAACTTTGATGGCGAAGGCACCTAGCCTGAGTCCCAGTTCGAGCGAGGTCGAACTGTCAAACTTTGATGGCGAAGGCACTTAGCCTGAGTCCCAGTTCGAGCGAGGTCGAACTGTCAAACTTTGATGGCGAAGGCACTTAGCCTGAGTCCCAGTTCGAGCGAGGTCGAACTGTCAAACTTTGATGGCGAAGGCACTTAGCCTGAGTCCCAGTTCGAGCGAGGTCGAACTGTCAAACTTTGATGGCGAAGGCACTTAGCCTGAGTCCCAGTTCGAGCGAGGTCGAACTGTCAAACTTTGATGGCGAAGGCACTTAGCCTGAGTCCCAGTTCGAGCGAGGTCGAACTGTCAAACTTTGATGGCGAAGGCACTTAGCCTGAGTCCCAGTTCGAGCGAGGTCGAACTGTCAAACTTTGATGGCGAAGGCACTTAGCCTGAGTCCCAGTTCGAGCGAGGTCGAACTGTCAAACTTTGATGGCGAAGGCACTTAGCCTGAGTCCCAGTTCGAGCGAGGTCAAACTGTCAAACTTTGATGGCGAAGGCACTTAGCCTGAGTCCCAGTTCGAGCGAGGTCGAACTGTCAAACTTTGATGGCGAAGGCACTTAGCCTGAGTCCCAGTTCGAGCGAGGTCGAACTGTCAAACTTTGATGGCGAAGGCACTTAGCCTGAGTCCCAGTTCGAGCGAGGTCGAACTGTCAAACTTTGATGGCGAAGGCACTTAGCCTGAGTCCCAGTTCGAGCGAGGTCGAACTGTCAAACTTTGATGGCGAAGGCACTTAGCCTGAGTCCCAGTTCGAGCGAGGTCGAACTGTCAAACTTTGATGGCGAAGGCACTTAGCCTGAGTCCCAGTTCGAGCGAGGTCGAACTGTCAAACTTTGATGGCGAAGGCACTTAGCCTGAGTCCCAGTTCGAGCGAGGTCGAACTGTCAAACTTTGATGGCGAAGGCACTTAGCCTGAGTCCCAGTTCGAGCGAGGTCGAACTGTCAAACTTTGATGGCGAAGGCACTTAGCCTGAGTCCCAGTTCGAGCGAGGTCGAACTGTCAAACTTTGATGGCGAAGGCACTTAGCCTGAGTCCCAGTTCGAGCGAGGTCGAACTGTCAAACTTTGATGGCGAAGGCACTTAGCCTGAGTCCCAGTTCGAGCGAGGTCGAACTGTCAAACTTTCATGGCAAAGGCACTTAGCCTGAGTCCCAGTTCGAGCGAGGTTGAACTGTCAAACTTTGATGGCGAAGGCACTTAGCCTGAGTCCCAGTTCGAGCGAGGTCGAACTGTCAAACTTTGATGGCGAAGGCACTTAGCCTGAGTCCCAGTTCGAGCGAGGTCGAACTGTCAAACTTTGATGGCGAAGGCACTTAGCCTGAGTCCCAGTTCGAGCGAGGTCGAACTGTCAAACTTTGATGGCGAAGGCACTTAGCCTGAGTCCCAGTTCGAGCGAGGTCGAACTGTCAAACTTTTATGGCGAAGGCACTTAGCCTGAGTCCCAGTTCGAGCGAGGTCGAACTGTCAAACTTTGATGGCGAAGGCACTTAGCCTGAGTCCCAGTTCGAGCGAGGTCGAACTGTCAAACTTTGATGGCGAAGGCACTTAGCCTGAGTCCCAGTTCGAGCGAGGTCGAACTATCAAACTTTGATGGCGAAGGCACTTAGCCTGAGTCCCAGTTCGAGCGAGGTCGAACTGTCAAACTTTGATGGCGAAGGCACTTAGCCTGAGTCCCAGTTCGAGCGAGGTCGAACTGTCAAACTTTGATGGCGAAGGCACTTAGCCTGAGTCCCAGTTCGAGCGAGGTCGAACTGTCAAACTTTGATGGCGAAGGCACTTAGCCTGAGTCCCAGTTCGAGCGAGGTCGAACTGTCAAACTTTGATGGCGAAGGCACTTAGCCTGAGTCCCAGTTCGAGCGGGGTCGAAATGTCAAATTTTGATGTCAAAGGCATTTAGCCTGAGTCCCAGTTAGAGCGGGGTTTAACTTTCAAACTTTGATGGCGAAGAAACTTAGCGTGAGTCCCAGTTCGAGTGCGGTCGAATTGTAAAATATTGATGTCGAAGGCACTTAGCCAGAGTCCTAGTTCGAGCGAGGTCGAACTGTCAAATTTTTATGGCGAAGGCACTTAGCCTGAGTCC
>NW_017683440.1:8111-8493 GCF_001879085.1 Nicotiana attenuata
CTTAGCCTGAGTCCCAGTTCGAGCGAGGTCGAATTGTCAAACTTTGATGGCGAAGGCACTTAGCCTGAGTCCCAGTTCGAGCGGGGTCAAAATGTCAAATTTTGATGTCAAAGGCATTTAGCCTGAGTCCCAGTTCGAGCGAGGTCGAACTGTCAAACTTTGATGGCGAAGAAACTTAGCGTGAGTCCCAGTTCGAGTGCGGTCGAATTGTAAATATTGATGTCGAAGGCACTTAGCCAGACGTCCTAGTTCGACGCGAGGTCGACTATCAACTTTGACTGGCGAAGGCTACTTACGTTCGACGTCCCTAGCTCGAGGCGGGTACGACTGTACTAATTTTATGGCGAAGGCACTTAGCCTGAGTCCCAGTTCGAGCGAGGTT